>NC_050451.1:30470435-30757676 GCF_903995425.1 Onychomys torridus
ACTATGAGTTCCCACAGGTCCTAAGGGGACTCCTCAAACCAGGTGCTGCTCAGGGGGAGCAGTGCACCCAGGGGTCTTTAAGAACCCAAGGACATGGGGGCTGGAGAGATGGCTCAGCTATTAAGAGCACTGACTGCTCTTCCAGAGGACCTGGGTTCAATTCCCCGCACCCACATGGCAGCTCACAGCTGTCTATGATTCCAGTTCTAGGGGCAGATTTCTGTGAGTTCAAGGCCAGCCTGATCTACAGAGTAAGTTCCAGGATAGCCATGGCTATGCAGAGAAATCCTGTCTCAGAAAAAAAAAACAGAAAAAAAAAAAATCAACCCAAAGGTACATTCGGACCAGTGTCTTAGAGACTGGCTGCCTCTGACGGTGGCCGGTGAACAGTAGGGCAGGGCTAAAGGGAAGTACTGGCGCTTGGCTAAGAGGCTTCGTGGACAACCTGTAACAGCCCTATCCAGTCCTGACCTTGCTCAAAACAACTCCCCATTCCCTCTTCCCTTGCTTGCATGTGATAGTCAGTGTCTCGGACCCCAGTCCTGGGCTCACATTCAAGCATGTGCAGCCACCCCAGAGCCCGGGGCTGCTCACTCTGAGACAGAGTCACTCCTATATATGGTTAGCCAGGAGTGGGAGTCCCATCGAGCTAATGTGTGACTTAATCTGCTGACAATCTCACCCAGCTGGGGCCCCACTTGGGGAGAGCCCTCACTCTGGAAAGAGTGTTCACTTGAGAGCAAAGGGGCTGGGAGGGGGCAGGACAAAGACAATATGACCAGACTTGGGGAACTAAATGCCACCCAAGTTCTTCCCAGCCCTGCTTTGTCCCATGTCTGTGGACATGTCCAGCTTCCCCCATGTTCCCTGTAAACAAACTCACAAGCCTCCTTCTTTCCAAAGTCCTTTTAATACAGCACAGAAAGGCTATATTTTCATAGGCAAGCCGTATATAGAGTCTCCAGGAATAAGGCACACAACGGAATGCCACCCCGAGGCCGGCCCTTCAGGGAAGTCAGGAGCCTTCTCCATGCACCCTCCAGGCGGGGCTCACGGGTTCTGTTTGTCTTCTTAGCTGAATGCACACACATGAACAGATACAGACACGGACAGGGTCACCACATGGAAGTGCAGGGGTTGGTACAGGGAAGTTGGCCATGAGAGCAAACAAGGATCCTCATTGCCATCTCCGGGAAGGCTACAACACCCCTTACATCACTGTTAGTTGTTGACTGGCTACAATGTAGTGAGGTTGGATTAGACTTTTGTTTAGAGTAGATTCAAGTTCATTAGATGCTAAAAGGCAGGTGGAAGGGCTCAGGTGGACAGATCCGAGTTCAAAGAGCATGGGGTTGGGAGGGAGGGCTTGGGCAAGGAGGAAGCCTACCCCCTGTGTTCTTGTACCTCCTTGGGTCTTGCTGACAAGTCCAATGGGCTGGCAGATCAAAGGACCTGTTCATCCGATGTGTCCTTTTCCCTTGTCCATCCCCTGTCCTCCCTTAAAAAATTAATAAAACCATAATAACAAGATAATAACATGAAGGTACAGGAGAAAAGATTAAAATACCACCTGTCCACCTCAGAGGCAGAGACACAAAGGATCTCTGTTCCCTTTTTACTGTGTTGTCCATTGATAACTCGCTGTAAAAAAGCAATACTTCCAAAAATACACAAATGTATAAATACAGGACAAGAGCATATTAATAAGTCTAACACTTGAATAATATACTGGGTGCTTAATACTGATATTTTCATCCAAGGAAAACAAAATTAAAAAAAAACACTATAGCTTAAAGGATTACAAAGATTTTTTTTCCTCGTTAGAATTATGTACCAACTTCATATAATTCTATGTAGATAATATTTCCTTCTTAATGTAGTTCAGTTTGCATACTTTTTACAGATGAAAGCATAGAAAAAATAACAAGAAAAAAGGAAAAGTTCTCACTATAAATATCCTCTTACAGATTAACCAGACTTACAAAAACTATGTCTAGAAATCTGTTCAATATGGATTGCCCTCTCAAAAGCACTGACTTTTATAAAAAAAAATGCCTCTTTTTGTTGTTTTCAATTTCAATAATATCAAGCAATCCTATTTTTCTTTTCTTAAAAAAAAAAGACCCTCAAATATATACAAACAAAAATCACTATGAAGAATTTTGTGGGGAGAGGCTACCAAGTTCATTGTTGTAAGAAAAACTGGTAACCATGCAGAAATTTTAACATCTATGAATTTTTCCCAAAATACACACATAGCATTTTTTTAAAAAAAGAATTCTGTGTCAAGTATAACTCAAAATAAATACAAATTCACAAGTAGAGCTATTGAATACTTCATATGGGGTAAACACCATTCTCTCTCAACTAGATCGCTAGATCTACTGACTGCAAGCGATTGTCCCTTTTGAATGTACTAAACCACACACTTTCTTGTCCCTTGGGTTCCCAGGCCCTCTGAGCATTAACTCTCCAGCACCGAGCTTAGATAGTGGTATCTTTTGCTTGCCTCAAAAAGATCACAAGTTCAGCGAAAGCATTGCAAGGCCGGACCAGGGAGAGGCTCCCTGAGGCAAGAGAGCCTGGCTATGCACAGACAGGGACCCAAATGCTCACTGCAGGGAGATGTCCCACCTTCTGCTGGCCCTGGCTTCCTGAAGACTGTTAATGTGCTTTCTGAACCTTTGACTCGGTTCACCCATGCCCAACATGTCCTCATTTGGGACACGAGCACACTGCCCACTGCTGTGAATGTTCTCTTTAGAGGCCCAGTGGGATGACTGACAGAAACAGCCCTTTCCTAAGTGACAGGAAGCTTGGCATGGGGCGGCCCTAGTGCCGCAGCAAGGCTGGGGAGTCTTTGGTGCTGGGTGCTCACAGTCTGCAGCCCAGCATGCCACCATTCATGGGCAGCAAGGTGGCAGCTAGTGCTTTGGACTGCCACAGGTATACCTTTGTTAAGTATTCAGAGGGTATGTTCTCCCAAAATCTATCCTGCAGCTAACTGGCTGCAGACACGTCCATCTCTTCGACTCACTCCCTGGACCCATGGTTAACACTTCACTGTGACTCCTCAGTCGTACAAAGCATTCTCATTTGAAACAAAGGGCAACTGGGCACCATGTGTAAACACTGAATTTCAGGCCTATTTCATGGTCTGACTTTCTTTTTCTTCTTCTTCTTCTCCATAGAGGCATAGTGTTGGGGCAAAGTCAAGCTACTCAGTCCTGGCAGCTGGTGAAGAGGAGAAAGGCAAGAGAAATGTGGCTTGTCACAGGGGAGGGGGTGCACTGCTGATCCTGACCACAACAGCAGTCCTTCTGGGCCATGTGACATGCCAGGAGATCTTTCTGCCTTACTAGAAAAGTAGGAAACCATTATCCCCAGTTTCCAAAGGAGAGGTTCTATGGCTCATTTAGGCTTGCCTACTGTGAGGGGCTGAGGAGACCTGGGGTGGGATCATCTTCCATTTTCTCAGGGGATGAGAACATCAGGCAAGGAGGGCTGTAGGAGAGGACCTGGCATCACTCAGCCTGGTTTCCTAAGTGACTACCATGAGCAGAGGTTTGGAAGGCAGTGCTCTAGGGGGTACTCTAGGGGTATCCCATCACCCCAGTGATGCCCTGTGTTCCAGAGGCAGCCAGCTTTCTTCTAGAACACCAAGCTCACTGGGGCCTCTTGGCTTGCTGGTGACACTTTCTCACTTAACTAGTGAGGAAACTGAGGCTGGAGATGAGATGTCCTTGCCCCAGGTGGCACAAAGTAACTCCAGAATGCCAAGACCTGCATCCTCCATGGCAGAGCAGGCTTACAGTTTCTGTGGGGTAGCATCCCTGACATGGGTAGGAGGCTAGGGATGAAGAGAGAGCAGCTGATGAAACCCAAGCTTACAGGACAGTCTGGGGGAGACCATGGGAGGCGATGCCTGATGTCCCCTAGGATGTCTTGGAGCACTGTTCAATGTCCTCCTGCTTGCCAGTCCCATTGGCAGAGGGAGGCTGTATTTAGCTACCAGGTACAATGCAGTGATGTCAGGGGTGGTCAGATGTGAGACTCAATGTGGGCACAACAGAGGACCACTCCTCAGCAGCTGCTACAACAAGGGTCTGCCCTCTGTGGCTACAGCTTAGGAATGAAACAGGACTTCCCCAGAGTGGCTTTTCAGAGTGGCAAGCTGCAAGTTTCTGGGTGGGATAGGACCTGGCTGGCCTTGGAGGAAAAACTTCCTGCAGGCCTCAGGGTTCACAGTTCACTAATGTACTTGGTGGATAACAAAGCCAGCCAGCTCCAAAGACACTCAGGAAGAGAGCCTGCGGGAACACCAAGGCCTCTGCTGGCCTCAGTCCCTCTATAGAGCCCGGGCCTACGGTGAAGAGTCCCTGAGCCTCCTGTCTCTGCACCCTGTTGGGAGCATGTCAGCCACACTGTCAGCATGTGAGATGAGGACATGAGCCTCATCTGCTTAAGCCCACAGGCCTGTGAGGTCTCCCTTCAGGCAGCACAGGAAGGCAGCAGCCGAGGGGTGCTGCAGTGGCAGCCAAGGTCACTGCACACGACGACAGTAGTAGCCCAGGACCTTGCACTTTTCACAGAGATGCTGTGGGTGCTCCTTGCTCTGGTCAGACACATCCAGGCCATCAGGCTTCTCCAGGGGTCTCTGCAAAGAGAGGGAGGAAGGGGCCGAGGGGGATGGGAAGAGAATCTGCAGTTATAGAGGTAGCTCAGTCAATGCTTTGGCACCCCACCTTTTGCCCATTTGCAGACATATGTGTCCAGGAAGCTCAGGTGAAATTCCTGGGCTGCCTAGAGCCGAGGCAGGGGTCTCAGACCTGGAACCAAGGGCAGATATATTGCCTGATCCACAGTCCTGTCTAGGCAGCTGTGCCCTGAATAAAGCTCAGAGAGCTCCCAAATGCAGACCAGAATCAATGCAGGTCAGGGATGCAAAGACATCTGTTGGATGAAGAAACTGAGTCTCAGGCAAAGGAAACCCCACCTCACATCTGTCTCCCTGTCACTGCAGTGGCCATGGGAGTCAAAAGATTATCCCGGACATAAACTACAACACTCCAGCCCGAGGGGCAACAGGACTCTTAGTTCCATAAAGCCAGTCTGGGGTCTGGCCCAGTGTCTGCCCTAATTGAGTGACTCCATAAACAGAGCCTCATTGTTTTCTAATGGGGAAACTGAGGCCTAGGGAAAGGAGGCAACTTACCAGGCCTGCTATGACATGTGTGCACCTCCTCACCGTCTGTAAAGCAGGCCATTACAGTGCTCATTTGCAAAATTTGGAAAGATCCTGAGAGAGGCTAGCTGTTGGTTACCTGGGCTGCATTAGGCACACTCAAATACTCTTCTAAAAAATTACATTTATTTACTTATGTATGTGGTGTGTGTGTGTGTGTGTGTGTGTGTGTGTGTGTGTGTGTTCACATGTGTGCCACAGCCTGAGTGTGGAGGTCAGAGGACAACTTGTAGAAGTCAGTTCTCTCCTTTCACCATGTGGGTCCTAGGGATTGGCCTCGGGTCATCAGGCTTGGAGGCAAGGCCTTTCCCCCTGAGGCACCTCACCAGCCCTCAAGCTCTTTTGTTCTTTAGACAGCTTGGGTCTCCCTGCCTGCTCTCCCTCCTTCCCCTCCCTACAACAGCCAGTGAAGACCTGTAAACATTGCCGAGATCATAAGGAGAGGCTCCGAAGTGGACAGCATTTCATTGGCCACAAAGACTCTGTTCTTCTAACCCCAGAATGACACCTGACTGCAGAAGGGTCCCCTGAACAGACTTGGGGCTCAGAGGAAACTGGTCAGGGCCATCTGGGAGCCATCTGGCAAGAATAGGGGAGCAGAAACTAGAGGCTGACATGGGGTACAGGACAAAGACCCTTGACTACAGTGGCCTGTTAAGGGAGGACGGCAGAGGTAGACTGGTACTCCACACTAGCAGGCTGTTTTCCCACCTGCTCCAGGCCTTGAACCAACTGACCCTCAGAGCAGTTGGGCAAATGGGATGGAGGGTTGGAAAAGGTGAGGGTTTAGGCTGCAGGTGGGCAGGATTCTACTTCAAGCTGTCCTGGAAACGGGTGTCATACAACTCAACTCTTAAACTTTAGCTACAAAGGGAAACCTGCAAGGAGGAGAGCCTGGGTTTGGAACGGAGGGCCTTCCAGAGGACTGGCCTCACTCACCCCTCCTCTCTATCCCAGCAAGGGAGAGGAGAAAGAGTTGGACTTCCTTGCAAACCAAGTCCCAGATGGGAGCTCAGCCTCCTGACACTGGCTGTGTGGCCTTGGCCTGGCCACCTGACCCCTCTGAGACACCATCTCATTCCCTTCTGTAAAGTGGGGAGCTGGCTCCTTTTCAGGGAGTTGTTCTCAGCAAACCTAGCGATGACAAAGACTAGACAGGGGAAAGTCCTTCAAGGTACTGATGTTGTTTATTCTTACTATTAATGGGAGGGGACAGTGACACAGGGTCATCTTCTGTCCCAGATGTCCCGGAGAATGGGAGCCACCATCAACCTCTCACTTTATGGGCTTGCATGTCCCCAGGGTCAGGAAGCTGGGCCTCTGCTGGCTGAGCACAGTGCCAGGTTCTTGTATGTTCTGTATGAAAGACTCCATCTTGAGCTGGAATCTGGGTCCCTATGCCTTTATCTTGGAGGCCCCACTGCTCATCTCCCAAAGGATGGTCTGGCTGGTGGAGCCCTGACATGTTACCTACTGTAGACCAAACCCAAGCTGATGTATAGCTACTTTCCGCTGCCCCCCCACAGTCTACTACCCACCGCCTCCATGAACCAGCCTTCTAGTAGGGGATAGAGGGACAGGAGTGAGCCAGCTTCCACTGCCTTGGCTCCCACTGCTTTGGACTTGGTGTGGCTAGGCCATGTTGTTCAGGCTGCCTCAAGGGCACAGCTTCCACAGGAGTGATGGGTTACTACAGATGAGGAAAACTTAAGACATCTAAAAATCTTATCCAGAGGCCTCCAGACAGGAAATAGTGAATCTCCGGCCCCACACTGTCTGAAACGCTGCCTGTCTTCGTCCTGTGGCTCAGGGCTAGCTCTAGATCTCATGTACTCCTCTAGCCAGTTCCAGATTCTTGGCTTTCTGTCACCAAGATAGCATTCTCCTCTGAGTTTGCTCCCAGCAGATTGCTCCTGTGGTCCTGGCCCCTGAGAACTCACTAGTACCTGCCATGCTCTGCCCACCCTGCTGGGCACTGCTAGCCTAGGTTTCATCCCAGGGGTTGACAGAGGTCCAGTGCTCCCAGGGATAAGGGCAGAGCCAGTCGCTGAGACTTGAAGAGTATTCTGGGAAACTGCTTCTGCCCATGTCTCTGCAGTGTGTCCACGGTTCATGGTACCACAAGTCAGACAGCTCTGAACACCACCTCGGCCATCCCTTGGCTGGCAGCTGCCACCTCAGCTTGCCTTTCTTCAGCCTGGGTGAGTGACAGGTGCTGTCTTTGCCCGCGCGTGCGTGCGTGCGTGCGTGCGTGCGTGCGTGCGTGCGTGCGTGAGAGAGAGAGAGAGAGAGAGAGAGAGTAAATGACTGTCTTTAAGGATTCTATAACCACAGAGCTCCATAAAGACTTCATGATATATATCTGTGTAGACAGTCAGCAAGTCACTTAACCTCTCTGCTCATGTTCCCTTCAAAAAAACATCTCTACTAGAGGCTCTGTCTGCTAGGCCTGTAGTGAAGAGAGAGGTTAGAATGGTACCTGGCTCGTGAGGAACCTTCCATGCACTGACTAGTTTTTTTGTTTGTTTGATTGACTGATTGATTTTTTAGTTTCTCAAGACAGGGTTTCTCTATATAACTGCTGTGGCTGTCCTGAAACTCGCTTTGTAGACCAAGCTGGCCTCGAACTCACAGAGATCCACCAGGCATTGGCTAGTATTTATGTTGCACATCAGCAGTAATATTTTGAAGGGGCAGGATCATCAGCTGAATCCCTGGGAAATGCTCTTGCCTGACCCTCCTGGCCGGCCCTAGCTCTGGGTTCCTTTGAACTGCTCTTCTCCTTGGCCTTGGTGTCCCGGCTGCAGTCACAGGCTGCCAGTGGGGAGCTTGGGGGAACAGTCAGGATGACCCCCTCTGTGGAAGGAAAGACTTAGCAGCTGGGACTGATCTGGGAGCCCCCCCTCCCACCAGCAGGGAGGCAAAGCCCATTAGTGTTTTCTTCTCTTGGGGGGCGGGGAGGCTGGGTTGTCTGGGGAGACACAGTTGGAGCCTGACAGGAAACAGATGTAGTGGGGGCAGGGCTTCTCAGAGGGATGAGGTGGCCCAGGTCAGCACTGGGGGGAAGGGCAAGAGCCCTTCTCCATCCACCACAAGTGCCCCCCCCCCCCACTCCACTGTTTCCTCTAGGAGAGCAAGGAGGTGTCATTCCCAAATCTCAAGTCAGAGATGCACAGGAACCCAGGAACCCAGGAACCCAGGAACCCAGAACTTGGCCTTTGTACCTCAGTCTCCCCAGTGCACACAGTAGGTGCTCAACAAACACTAACTGGATGTTGGTGAGTGGAGAAAATGGAGCCTCAAGCTCTTAGAGGATTCTTCTAGATTGGGTCCCTCTGTGTAGAGCCAGGATGGCTAGCTCAGCAGGCGACACTGAGGCTCTGCTGCTAGGATGATGGGAAAGGCAGAGAAATGATCGAGGGATAGCCTGGTAAGACTGAGGGGACCCAGTAAGTAGTAGCCTGCCCTGACAGCTACTGGGGCACACAGGAACACTGCAGGGTATCAGGTTCCCCTGGCTCTGAGTATGTGAGTTGGCTCTGCCCCTCTGCCTGGGTCATAAGACAGTAGGTGATTCCCGAGACCTGCGGTCCAGATCCTTGGGACTCTGACACTGAACACCTTGTGGAAATTGGGCTGTCCTAACTCCCTGTCCCACGAAGGCCTACCCTTTCTGCCTACCCCACCCAGAGAACGCTCTGCCCGCCCTCGCCCCTCCCCACAGCCCCACAGTTCTGGTGTCGTACCTTAGTCCCACCCCTGGCTCCGCCCCCCAGAGGCCCCGCCCACCCACCTGCTTGTGTGGGTACACGTTGATGTGGCACTTGATGCACTCCTGCCCCATGTTGGCCCAGGAGTTCCCGCTCATCCATTTTCTCTTGCACTTGGGACACTTGTACTCGCCAAAGCAGCGCTTCTTGCCTTGGTAAGGCGTCAGACCCTCACCTTTGGGGCGTGCCTGGAAGACAGGAAGTAAATACAGGAGATGGGTAGCCTAGGTCGCCTCCAGAGTACATGTGCTAATGCCAGGACAGAGACAGTGGGGTACAGGGCTTCTAAGAAATTACTTCTCCATCTCAGTGTTGCAGGGGCAGTGTTGTGGGCACAGGATCTTGGTCCCACCAGGGAGGTGTCAACACAGGGGCAGGAACTAGTGCATGACGTAAGGGATCGCCTCAGCTGCCTTCCTTCCAACTGTGGGCTCCCCTACCTGGAGGTAATCATTTTCTAGGCTGGCTCTGAACTCAAACCTTCCATCTCCACATCCAGGGTTTGGGGAAGACAGAAAAACACCCTCTTGTCCAGTCTCTGAAGCATCTGTGTCTTCTGTGTCTGCCCAAAGGCAGGTCCACATTGACAAACACATCCGTGTGTACGTCTAGGCCATCTGTCACTCACCAGACAGACACACAGATGACACACATACCTCATCACCTTACTTTTTTTTCTTTTGAAGGGCAAGGTTTCATGTATCCCAGTCTGGCTTTCACTTACTACGGGGACAAAGATGATCATGAACTTCTAGTCCTGCTTCCCAGTGCTGGGGTTACACACATGTACCACCATACCTGCCTTATGGTATGCTGGGAATCAAACCCAGGGACTTGTGCATGCTGGGCAAGCATTCCACCAACTGAGCTACATCTCCAGCCCAATTCATCTTCGTGTCTCCTTCATGTCAGCACCAACAGCTACTGTACTCTGCTTCACAGCTGCATGGTGGCAGAATTCACGAGAGCTCAGTGTGTGCTACCATGAGTGCTTGGTACAGGAGTCAACTTACATGCCTTTGTAGAGGAAATTTCCAGAAGTGAAACCTCTGGGGCAAAGGGCATGGCACTATTTTCGTGATGATCCCTATTGCCGCTGCTCTACCCCCACAATGCTTCACCAGCTTCGTAGTCCAGATCCCCAGGAGCAGAGTTCTAGCTAATGCCCCATTTGTCTGCAGCTGCACTTTCCACATATTTGTTTTTCTCTGTAGTAGTTGTCTGTGCTCAACTGATCTAGAAGGATTCAACAGAGAGTCTCAGAAATAAATGAATGACTTGTAAGCTTTGGGCTGTGCACAGTTCTAAGGAATAACATGAGAGCTCTGTCCATGTGCCTGGGACATCGAGAGTCTCATTGTCCCATGTATCCATGCTATATGTGCTACCTGCCCATTAGTTATTCAGTGACTGGCTATTACTGGAGGAACTGCAGTATCCACAGTGCTTATGTTCAAATGGCCCTCATTTTACATAGCAATTGCCCTGGAGCATAGGTGTAAGGTAGCAGACAACTCCTATGCCAAGGAGAAAATCGTAAAATGCTTCCATTACCTGAAAAAGGGAAATTTGCCAATATCATAAAGGAGAAAAGAAATCTGAGGTTGCTAAAAACCTTTGGTGTGAACAAATACTCTGTTGGGAAGCCGATGAAAGAAAGAGATCCCTGCTAGTTTTGATCTTGCGACTCCAACCACTAGTTACAGCAACAAGAAAATTGATTTGCATTTTATAGATGAAAGAAGCTGGTGCTCTCCTGCACAGCTTGATACCTTTATTAAAATATGATCCAAATACTGCACATCTCACTCATTGAAAGTGGTCAGTTCAATGGTTCTTAGTATATTCAGAGCTGCACAACCATCAGTGCAACCTAATTTTAGGACATACTTGTCACTCCCCCAAAAATCTCTCTGTACTCATTAATACTTACTCCTTTTCCTGCCCATTTGCTCCTATGATCTACTTTCTGCCTCTGTAGACTTCCCTAGTTTATATTCTTTCTTCTGTCTGGCTTCTTTCACTTAATGTGATGTTTCTGAGGCTCCACCATGCTGAAGCATGTGTCCGTACTTCGCCTTCTCTTGCTGCCCAATAATGTCCACTGTACGCCAATGCCACGGCTCAGAACACACTGGGCTCAGGACACACTGGGCTGCTTCTCAGTTGGGGCTGTCATGAATAAAGCAGCTGCGAACCAACATGCATTCATAGAGGATGGTTTTAAATGTCAGGATTTGTTACTAAAGGATGTTAAGCTGGGAGACTACCCATAGCTATGGACCCACATTAGCCTTGTATTCTTGCTAGCTGAGGCTGAGGACTGGCTGACCAGTAGAGTCTCTCCAAGTCACCTCTTCTTGAGTTTGAGTGAAGCTTGAAGCAGGCTCTGTGTGTCATCAAGTGTAGTACCCAGGTGGGCAGTGACAGGACTGTCTGGCAACATGCTAGACAGGAAGAATCTTGAGCCCCACCTTAGAGTCATCACATCAGAACCTGTGTTCGTGTGTGTTGGGGGTGAGGTGTGCAGGCATATCTGCACACGTGGAGACTAGAGGTCAAAACAAGATGCTCTCCTCAATCGCGCTCCTTTTTTTTTTTTTTTTAAGACAGTTTCTCACTGAACCTGGAGCTGACCAATTTGGCTTGGCTGGCTACCCAGCAAGCTCCAGGAATCTTCCGTCTCCATCTTCCCAATGCTGGGTTACCAACAGGTGCCACCACACCCAGATTTTTCTGTGGGTACTAGAGATTAAACTCAAGTCCTCATGCTCGTACAGCATGCATTTTACCTGCTGAGCCATCTCCCCATCCCAGAGCCCGCATTCTGATAAGAGCCCCCCAAGAATTCCTCCTCCACCAGATACAGGAAGCGTGGGCTGTGGGAAGATCATTGCCATGGTAACTCCAGGTGACTGCTCACTTAGGATACAGCGTATAGAGGACAGGCACAGACTCTGATCCAAATCCTAGCCCTGTGACCTTGGACAAGGCTAGAGGAAGTGACTCCTCCATCTGAGAGTGTTTTGGGCCAGTGAGAAGGAGGGCTCAGTGGGCAAAGGCACTTACTGTCAACTCTGATGACCTGAGTTCAATCCTCGGGACCCACAAGGTGGAGATAACCGATTCCCACAAGTTGCCCTTTGATCCCCCCACATGCATGTCATGGCATGCATGCATACACCCATAAATAGTCAATATCTGCAATAAAAACTTTTAAAAGTATTCTAAGCATTAACAAGATGATACAGGTAAACCCCGAGAACAGTAGGATTATTGGCACTACTACTATTTACTAATCTGAAGTTGTATTGGTATGTAAGATAATAATTTCTGTCAATTATGTGTGTTTGTTGTTGTTGTTTCCCAGAAGCCATTCATAGGTGATGTCTGAGTAGAGTTCCAGGCAAAACAGTAAAAGGAGAGCGCTGTGCCAAGTGTCAAAATCCAAACCTGGAAAGCAAGCACAACATGGTCCTGACTTCCGGGTCCCCTGCCTGACTTCACTCGACTTGTTAGTAATGATAATGTCTCAGGAGCAGGTTCAATATGAGCCCTGGGTAGGCCCAAGAGAGGGCAATGTTGTGAGAGATGCACCTCACACTGGCATGATCTAGTCTACTCACTTGGGACAAGAGGCTACCTCTGAAGCTGAGCTCTCTAGGTATCCAGTTTGCAGGTTTTCTGAGCCTTCTGAAGCCAGTTTCTCCACCGCCATCCAGCACCCAGTACCTCAGCCCTGAGCAGCCTGTGCCCATAGTCTCATTGGGTCTGTCATCCCGAAATATGGCACCACACACATGTGCTCTCCTGCCTCCGTTTCCAAAGGTGTCTGCCTATGCTGAAGGAGGGTGATGGGGCTGGGGAGGAGGCTCCATTCATAAAATGCTTACTCTGTAGGCGTGCAGATGTGAGTTTGCCTCTGAGAACCATGTAAATTAGTCCAGTGTGGTAGTGTATGCTTGTAATCCCAGAGAAGGTGAGATGTCAGGCAGAGCCCTGGAAGCTCTGGAACTTTTGCCTACTTGGTGAAGTTCCAGTCCAATTAAAGACCTGTCTCAAAAAAAAGGTGGATGACACCTGGGCTGTCCTCTGACATCCACATACATATGCACACCACACAAGCATGCACATAGTCACGCATATCTATGTACAAGCACACACACATAGACACAAATAGGTGCGGGTCTTGCCACAAAGATTTTGCTTAGCTGATGGAGGGATTTAGGGCCTGTCTGCAGCAGGATGGCTCTGGAATCTGGTTCTCCAGACCTCTTCTTGCTGAGAGAGCCCTTGACACCTGGGGCTTGCCTACCATATCTATGGCAAAGGACAAAATGGGAGGGATCAATTCATCCCAGCATATTTGGAGCAAAACAGGGGTCCTAGTCAGGATTAGAAATAAACTGTGTATGTCCCAGGGTATCTGACTCAGAATGCTAGGTGATGGGATCCCACTCGTGTAGTGAGGGATAGACTGTAACCAAAGGGGAAAGCAGGTCGTTGGACAAGAAGTGAACAAGGAACAGAGCCACAGCTCAGAATCAGAACATGGCCCTTTGGGAGATGTCTGCCAGATACCCAGAGCTGGGATGCCTGACCTCCTACAGGCCTAGACGTCCCAGCATGCCAATACCACACTGACAGGCCAGACGGACAGTCAGCTCCCTGATGCTCCCTGATGGACGCCTCATCCCATAGGGCAAGCTCAGATCCTGGACTGTAGGGTCAGGTTCCTAATCCACAAATGGGTTCTGCCTGTTGTTATCCAGGACCCTTGACAAATCGCTCAGTATCTCTGCTGGTTTCCACATCTGGACACCAGATGCTGATCGAGGGCCTGAGCTGCAGACCTGATACC
This sequence comes from Onychomys torridus, assembly GCF_903995425.1. NCBI lineage: Eukaryota > Metazoa > Chordata > Mammalia > Rodentia > Cricetidae > Onychomys > Onychomys torridus. The sequence goes on from NC_050451.1 coordinate 30,484,312, forward strand.
CTCACAGGTGCCTTAGCGCAGTCCTGGCACACACAGCACTCTCTCGCTTGGTGAACACTGGTGTTTGGGGCACAGCTCTTCCCTTGAAGAGAGGGCAACAGAGGTGCTGCAGCTGATGCAGAGGGAGGGGCTGAGACTCGGGCAAAGTCGGAAGGAGAACATTTTAGAAATGAGACGGCAGTCTGGCAAAGATGTAGTCAGTCCACTATCTCAAGACATGTGTGTCGGGAGACTAACAAGCCTAAGAAGAAAGGGCATTAGGTGTCTTCACCTTCTGGAATATTCTCCCAGAGGGACCCTCAAAAAGTCCAAAGAAGGCTGCAGAAGCTTGGACGTGTGCCGGCCAAGGACAAGGAAGGAGGGAAGAGGCCAAGTGTTGTGGGACACTGCCTGTGTCCTGAGCTTTGTGCTCAGGGTTCATGGCCTTTCAGGTCATCTTTCCACTCACTACAAAGGCTTTAGGACAGCTGGTGAAACTGAGGATTGGGGTTAGGGGCAGGATGCCCAAGAGCATCCATATGTGAGGGGCTGAAAGCAAGGCTCAGCAGGCTCTTCTGCCTGCCACAGCTCTGCAAAGGCAACCCCTCAGCAGAGATTGCATGAGAAAATTCCTTGGGCCTCCTGATGGAGGTGGCGTACAGGGCAAATTTAATATTTTCATAGCAGAGGGAAGGGACACAGGCCAGCAGGTGGGCAGCTTCAAGGAGCCACTTCCTGGAAGTCTCTGTCCTGACATTGTTTATACTGACCAGTGAGGGAGGGCCCACAGCCCAGAGAGAAGGCCTTCCCCTTGTCTCCTCCCGCAGAGGTCTGGGCTCTTCTCATAAATGTCAGCAGACAACTCTGCAGGAGTTACCACTCAGCCAAGTGGGCTGCCAGGCCCTAGCAGGCTTTCCTGACCCAGGTTATGGACCTCTTCCACCCCACCCTACCAGGGAATAACATCTACCAGGAGCCCAGGTATGGCTCCGTGGGTCCCAGAAGCTACTCCTGGTAGCACAGACAGGTCCTTGAGGTACTATAGAAGCTGGGAGATTTGAGAGACAACACACAAGGCATCCAGGATGGAGCTGAGGAAAGAAGGGCTTTCGGACCTTAACACTGTGGCTAGCACAGTAGCAGACAGGCAGCCTGAGAAGTGGGAGACTGCACTGGTGTGGGCCAGGAAGGTGGAAGCAAAGCTGGAAGGAGGGGGAGGGAGGAGAGGGAGGAGCTGCCACCTCTGGATATGCATTGGCTTTCTGTCAGTTCATAGGATCTCTCGAGGTTGGCTGGGAGGTAGTGAGTCCCCTGTCACTAAGGAGGTGTAAGCAGAGCCCGGGTAAACAACCAGTAGAAAACTTGCCAAGGGGATCCTTGTCCTGGTCAGGAAAAAGCCTGGTGATTCGGAGAGTACTTCCAGCTTTATAGTCCTCTGGACCCTGAGAGCTAGTGAGGACCACTGAGGCAGGTGTGACAAGAAAGCCTCTATGGGTTGCCACTGGGAGCAGGGACTGGACAGGTGTCTCCTACTACATTTTACTGGTCATCCTGGCTGTAAGTCGTCAAGATCCTTTTTAGAAAAAAAAAAAAAAATGGCCTTAAGAAAATGATCAGAGGGGGCTGGAGCTCAGTGGCTAAGAACACTGGCTGTTCTTCCAGAGTTCCTGAGTTCAATTCCCAGCACCCACACGGTGACTCACAACCATCTGTAATGAGATCTGGCACCCTCTTCTGGCTTGTAGGCAAACATGCAGACAGAACACTACATAATAAATAAATAAATCTTTAAAAAAAGAAAATGATCAGAGATACAGACCAAAAGCATTTGCGAGGATCTTACTGCCATGTTCATTAGGACAACGAGAAACTGGAAATGGGACAGTCCACAGCAGGCCCCAGGGGCTCCCAGTGGATGTGTGCCCCTCGGGCAGTTATGACGAACATGCCAGGAGACAGCTCAGTGCAGCCTGGGGACTGGAGTTTGACCTCTGGAGCCCACATGGTAGAAGGAGAGAACTGATTCCTGAAAGTTGTCTTCTGACCTCCACACACACGCCATGGCACATCCATGCATGCACACATAAATAAATGTAACTTTTCTAAAGTTATAATGCGTTTTGTTAGACATTTGGGAAAGTGCTCAAGCGTAGGGAGGGTGAGGGATGGAGTACTGTGGAAAGGAAAGGCATATGAGAAACAGCTCAAGGGAACAGGCTAGACGGTTTCGGAACATGCCTGTAATGGCTGCGTCTGTGGATGAATGCATGTTCCTCCCTGAAAGCAACAGCGACCAGCTCACTTCCTGACCTGCAGGCCCCTCCTGCCCACCAGGGGGCGCCCGGGGCTCTGCCCAGGCAGTGGGAACCCTTTGAAACCAAAGGCAGCTTCCACTCCCCCCCCCCACCCCACTATTGTCCCTGCAGGTGTGGACAATGGAGAGGGCACTGGGCAGCTCTGGGTGCTGACTCTGTTGGACCGTGATCTGCTCCACAGAGCTACTTCTTCCAGGCAGGATGTCATCCTTGCCCAAGACTCCATGGCTCCCTATCTTAAAGAAGTATGCACTTGTCACAGCCCCAGGGGATCACTGTGCCCTGATGCCTGGCTTCTCTGCGGAGTGAGTCATTTGAGTGAAGCTTGGTCCCCTCAATGGTCCCTTCTTTGAAGAGATGTCAGTCATACTAGCCATTGGCAGCTTCAGGTGGAGCATGACGAAGATGTTGATGGGGGGGGCAGGGGGTTGCCTGTTCTCTGACTTCAGGCTGGATTCTTGTCTGAATAAAGGGTTCTCTAGCTGAGGGTCTCACCTCCTCCAGCTGCCTAGGAGGACAGACCCTGCCCTGCCGAGCATGGGGTAGGGATGTTGCCTTTACTCTTGTGTCCTTGTAGCTCCCAAACCACTATGAGCCAGATATAATGAATCCAGGGTTTCAGATGGGAACAGTGACGCCGCACTGACCAAGTGGTTGTCTAGCCAGGATGCACTTTCTGAACTTCCTTGAAATGTGCCAGAACAGCACAAAGAACCCATCATGTCAGGATGACGAGAAACAGGAAGTGGCTACAGCTGTCCCAAGTCTCTCTGGGCCTCGGTTTCCCTGTTTCCAGAATGGGCAGGCTCACTCACCTCCCTGGAAGGACATCACTTCACTCAGTGTGTGAGTGGTAGCCCCTTGAGCACCCTCCTCATGAAGCTCTGAGTTGATCCTGTGCAACCAGCTGAGAAGTCTTGGCCAGAGCCAGAGGGGCAGGGAGAGGAAATGAAGAACGTAGGGGCTTCCAGCTGGCCCCATCCTGCCCTGTCTGTGTGCTCTCATGCAACCTGGCCACTGGGGTAACCCTGGCCTTGGGGAACCAGCCCTAGGTCTCAGGATTCGACATGGGCTTCCCATGGTCAATCCAAGAGACATGGGGCCCGATATGGACTCACCCAGCTGGGGGTCCTGTGAGGCTTGATGGTTCTCCCAGGAAGAGGCCAGAACTTCCATGAGTCCTTCCTCTTGCTGTCCCTGCTACCTCTCCTGAGCCCTTCAGCTTGGAGTAAACAAGCTTTGGGAAGCAGATGTGATGTTAGGCCCTGGCTCTTCCAGGCCCTTCTTAGGGCCCATTTCTTTGCTAACTCTGGGTGTGTGTGTGTGTGTGTGTGTGTGTGTGTGTGTGTGTGTGTGTGTGTTTTGGGGGTGGGGGAGTAGTCTCTAGAAGAGCTGGGGACCCTAACTTTCAATGAGCATTATTATGCACCAGAATTCCTAACTTGCCCCTCCATAGCCCCTTCCCATAGCAAGAGAGCAAACAGATGCCAGGGACAGCCCAGGCACCTGCACAGGGCCCCACTGCTGTGAAACCGAGACTTGAACCCCCGCCCGCTCGTTCGCTGACTCCAGTGTGACCCTTTCCACCCAGTGCCTAGCCTTTCCCTGAAATGGCTGTGAGAAAAAAAGAGAACAATCCTGCTCTGAGTAACACGCCCCTCTGACCTTTGACTCTAGACTGACATATCAACATTCATTCATTCAACTAACATTTCTCATACACACACTCTGACCAAAGCTTTGTGGAAAATTCCAGGAACATGCAAATAAACAAGACAGGGAATGCCCTGTCTTCACAGAGCTCACAGTCTGGGGCCTTCTAAAGAGGTCCTTTTCTGGGGTCACAGCACCCAAGGTCAAGCCCAAGTAAGACTCATCTCTATGGGACAGTTGAACCTATGCCTGCAGGCAGAAGCCACCCTGGCTTCCCAGGTGACAATCTCTGATGCAACAGCCCTCTCAAAATCAGCATTTAGTCCCAGCACTCAGGAGGCAGAACTAAGCGGATTTCTGTGAGTTCAAGGCCAGCCAGGTCTGTACAGTGAGATCCAGGACAGGTACCAAAACTACATGGAAAAACCTTGTCTCAAAAAACAAAACAAAGCAAAATCAGCATTTGCCCCTGGTGGCAGAGAAAGAAACTAAGGCTCAGGGTGGGGTAAAGAGCCATCCACCTTCCAAGAGTCAAGTCTCTGTCCAGTGCTCAGGCCTGTATTTTTCCTCCTTTGTACCTCAGGAACCCTCCAACTCTTGTTCCCAACTCCTATGTCCACACAGCACCCACCCCCCAGGCAGGCAGGAGGTCCTGGGCCTCTGCAGCCCATTCCTGGCAGCTGCAGGCTTCCAGGAGCCCTAGAGGAAGCAGCCTGTGCAGGGACAGGTGGGCTGGGCATATGCAGCCTGCAGGATGCTGGGACAGAGGCTACTGAGAGAAGCCAGCCCGGCTTCCTCTGAGCCTCAAGGGCCTCCTTGTCTGAGTTCAACGTCTGTCCAAGTCCCCTTGCCAGCTCCCTCCCTTTTCTGGGCTTCTGCCACGGTCCCACATGGGCCCCGAAGGCCCAGCCCCCAGGGCACCCCTCCCACCCCACCAAAATGCCCTCCCTAGCCCACAACACTAGGGTCTGTAAGAGTCCAGGGAACAATGGAAGCTTTCACAGTGACAGGAAAAGGCTTCAGGAAAACCCTGGGGAGGGGGTTGGAGAGTGAGATACAGGAGTGGGAGACCCTGGAGAAGCCAGGGAGAAAAAGGCCATGCCTCTGCAGGGTGACAAGGGAGGGTGGGACAATGGGGAATGTCAAGAAGGAAGAGGATACAGTCCTTGATAAAGCCCAAGAGAGACCACGATGCTCCCCCAGGACCCAGGGGTTCAAAGACACCCCAGCACCCCAAATACCTTCAGGCAGACCCCCTCTCTCCAAATCCCCATGCCAAGAGGAAGTAATCTTGGGCAAAACTCTCTGGAAAGCCAGAACTTGTAACCATGTGCACAGCCACTCCCTGCCTATCTGTTTCCTGCTTCTGGCTTCCCTCCACTGGCCGCATGGATGGGATTGGGGCTGAGGGCAGGGAGGGGAAAGGGGTCTGTGCAGAGGGGTGGAATCATGGGCATTGCAAAAGACTCTTCTCCTCTGTGACTTCAGACTTAGGCTGCAGTAGTGCCCTCAGAGAGAGGTGTGCATGGGAGATTTGCAGGCACCCCATGGCTTGCTGGTGACTGTAGACCACTCTCAGAGTCCAGGTCCCTGTGTGTACCTTTGTGTCCCTGTGCATCCAGCAGGTCCTTTCTCCTAATGACTCCCTTCTCTCCAGCTGCAGTCATGATCCCAGTTCAGTGAGAGTCCCCAACTCTTAGCAGCCACTTCAACCTTGAAGCGGCCAACTCTACAGCATATAAATGATGTGCACAAGACAATTAGGCCCCTTCCCGCCTAGCCCCAGATGACCTAGCCTTAGCTTTAATTAACTCTTCCTGTAAAGCTTAAAATTTAAAAACAAAATTAGCATCTTGCCAGTTTGGTGCCCTTAGAGTGCTAATGCTTTTCCACTGTCCGTCCTTCAAGGGCAAAGCCCAAAGGCCACTCCTTCCGATCTCCCTGGGGCTAACTGGCCTTCAAGTATTCTCATTCCATGTTCCATGTTAGTGGCTAGCTGAGAACCTTCTAGAGAAGGCTAGACTCCAAGGGACTGTGTGGTCTGGGTCATGCCCTTCCCTAAACTCATCTCTAGCATGCCAAACTCAGAGTTCATCTCTAATTTAAAGATATCTTTACAAACTTTCCTGGCTCACCATACTCACCATAAAGTGTGTGTGTGTGTGTGTGTGTGTGTGTGTGTGTGTGTGTGTGTGTGTGTGTATGCATGCATCCATGAAGGGCCCTCCTGCTTCTCCCACAAACGGCTAGAGAGGCCTGGGCATGAGGTAGCGGGGCAGAGGTATAAAGAGCACAGGTATCTCAGGCAGGAGACCTGGAGAGAGGCTAGGCTGACCCTGGAGAGGGCACTGTCCACTCCTAAGATGTCTCTCTGTGGCTGTACTGTCTGCTATGCCCCTCTTGAGGTCTTCCCTGGAAGTCTGCTTACACGTGGTCAGGAAAAGCCCGTCCACTTGGCTGGAGGAAGGCCCTGCCCAGTCCTGGAAGCAGGCAAGTGTCTGTGTAAGGGGTAGAAAGGCTACCGGCTACAGACTCTGGGTATGAAGGCTCTAACCCGCTGTGGGAGGAGCGGACAATGAGCTCAGCTCAAAATAGCAATGGGGGAAGGGTGTGGAGATGGCCAAGTGCCAGAAAAGAGATCTGCTCCACCCTGGATGGGGAACGCTGAAGTCAGCTGTTTGGGGCAGCTCTGGCTGCCTGCTGCCTGGCTTGCCTTTCCATCCTCAGTTCTAGTTTCCCATCAATCACCTCACCTGGACAGCTGGCAGAAGTAAGCTTTTTGCCTCACACCTGTGAGCACTAGAGTTCTGGGCCCACAGGAGACCTGAGGGCCACTGGCAATGGATGGTACTGAGGCCAGCTGAGACTAGATATGTTGCGTCACAGTGACTGTTTCCAGCTGTGGAAACAAACACCCAGAAAGGTTGTCACCTGTCTAAGGTCACTAAGGAAAGGAGAGGCTAGCCTTGAACCCTGGACCTCTGACTATTTTCTGACTCCATCACCAGGGTGTGAAGTCCACTTGTGGTGATGCAAACTGACAGAGTAGGAGTTAGGAGGTCCCTGTAGACAGACATGGCATCTGCAGCTCTTCCCACGATTCCAGGGTATCTGCTGGTGTTGGAAATGAGAGAAGCGGGTACGAGGTGCCATATGGGTAGCACACCCCAAGGTGTCCCACCTCTTCAGAAGAGTGCCCTGAAGGTGAGGAGCTCCTCTCCAGTCCACTGTCCAGGAGGCCACAAGAGGAAGCAAGGCTGACGATCCCCATCTGCACCCTGCTTCGGTGTTGGAGAGCTAGACCGGGGCTGCAGAACTGACCCCTCCCCACTGCCCTCGAGAGCAAAGTGCCTGGTGCAGGCCAAAGGATGGAGCATTCCACAAATGGTCAGCTTCCTGCTCTGGACATCAGCTCCCCAGCAGCTGGTCCATAACTCCCATAGACGAGGATTCCAAGACACACGGAGGGTGGCAGATCATTCAGGGTCACACAGCCAAGAGGTAGCAGAGTTGGGATCCAAACCCACACTGGACCTCTCCCATTACATCCCATGCTTCTTGCACAGTCTCATTTCCCCACTAGTCTCCTTGCCCTTGTCTGTGGGCAGCCTCACCCTACAGGAATCCAGAGGAGGAAGGAGAGGAACCCATTACAGAGGTCAGGGCTGGTGGGTGACTTCTTACACTCAGCGTCCACCTCAGTCCCATAACCTGGTATGTTGAGTCTCCCAGTCAAATCTAATGGAAGCTGCACTTTCTTCTAGAAGCTTCTCTGACTGCCCTGCATATCCAGAGCACTCTGGTCTCTCCCCTCTTACAGAGGTCCTCATGCAGCCCAAGGATTGACTGTAGGCTGCTGAGTCATAAGGGTACATACATTCTTACACACAGCTCTACTGGAGTTCTATTGAGCAGCAGACATAGGCCTGCTCTCATGCAGTCCTTGTCCCAGAAGACCCATGACTTCAGAGCTGGCATCTCCCCAGGGTTAGGTGCTGGCTGTCACACTGAACCAGCGTGGACACCCTGCCACACACTGAGGTAAGTGTTTCAATCCCCTTTCCTAACCTGAAGCCAAGCCTCTACTTCCACACAGTTTTGAAGTCAGCTTGTCTTTCCGACCCCAGCTCAGGATCTGGAAGATGTGTTGTTCTTCTTGATAACTGAGCTGCACCAAGGCATCATGGTAACAGGGCAGGCCCCACCCCTGGTGTCCCTGAATCTTCATGTCTAATTCATCCCTGGGGGCTGCTGGTGGTCCACAGCACTGTGAGGAGAAGTGGGAGCATCAGTCAGATTCTGTCCTTTGTCTGCCCTAGGCACCCATTCTATAGCCCAGGAAGTAAGGCTCAGACAAAGCAAGCAACCTCCTCAAGCCACATAGTAAGTTAAGAGTGAGAGCCAGGAATGCAGCCTGGGCTCAGTGGCCCAGGAGCTGGGCAGGTTGCAGGCTTGAAGGTGACAGCCTGGGGTTGGATAGACAGACGGTCCAGCTTTATAGGACCAGACTGGCAGGGCTGGCGAGTGGGGGAGGGAGGGCTAGTTCCCTGGCCAAGCCCCAAACCTGTGAGTCCACAGCATCTGGAAACAATCATAGGAACAATGATTGCAGAGCAGACCTGGCTGCTAGGCTCCAAGGCGGTCTGTTCAGAAAGCAGGAATGGGGCAGCCACACCTCCTGCCCCCACTCCCCACCAATGTTTGCCTTGGCACCAGCATACGTGGCTCCTGATGGGCTCAGCTGTTGGGAACAGTCAGCCTGAGCTACAGACATGGAGGCTGATGGCCAGAGCGGGTGCTCCAGAGCCTGGACAGAAGCCAGGCGACCCCAGCTCAACTCCTTGCCCTGCCTGCCACATCTATGGCTTGTGACTTAGCTTCCCAGAGCCTCAGTTTCTCTGCAGGATCTGTCAAAGCTGGCCTGGCTGCTTCCTATGTAGTGGCATGTGTCTGACTACCAAACTGCCCCAGCTTGCTTTTCTATAGGTCAGTGGTTGCCAAACAAGGACCCAGAAAGTGGTAGGCTACAGTCACACAGTGACTGGGTATGTTTTCCCCGCCTGCTCCATGACACTGCATCGTACTCTTAACCAGAATGTGTGGGGGCAACACTATATATGAGGCCCTGGGATAGGACACACCCCCAGCCCTGTGAATTCACAGCCAGCACACAAGGACACATAGCAAGTATTTTATTCAAGTAATTCTGGCTGCTGGGAAGGGACAGCATGCTGGAATGGAGCCCCACAGGGACTTGACTCTGAGCAGAAGCCACACTGAAAGGTATTTCAGGACAATTCAGACCCCCCCCCCCACGCAAGAATCTGAAATTTTATGACTTGATCTGATCATGCAGATGTCCCTAACCTCCTTCCTGGACCCAACACACTCACCACCACATTTTGTGGCCTGGGGCTCAGTTTCCCCATCTGTCAGCAAGCATGGGGGTGGGAGTTGGAGGTCAAGAAGGTCAATGCTGCCCCTGGGTGCTTACCCCAAGTGCTTTCCACCAGGGTTTTGCCTAGGATCTACAGCTGCCCCTGAACATGGAAGGCAAGACGGCAGGATGCCAACAAGACCCTTCTGGAATAAACATTCCCACCTATTTTATTTTATTTTTTATATGCATTTGTGGTTTTGCCATGGGTGTCAGGGCCCCCTGAAACTGGAGTTACAGACAGTTGTGAGCTGCCATATGGGTGCTTGGAATTGAACTCAGGTCCTCTGGAAGAATAGTCAGTGCTCTTAACCCCTGAGCCATCTCTCCAGCCCCCTAAACGTCCCACCTATAGACAGCACTCAGGCTTGAGCAACAGATGGCTTGGGTCATGGGTAGCCCTGACCATGGCTTCTCTCTTCCTCCTCCTCCTCCTGACCTGTCCCTCACGCTAGATAGCTCTGCTGATGCCTCATGAGTGCTGTGCCTTCAAAGCACGACCCTGGCTACAGACATGCCTTAGAACCATGATTCTTCCTCCTAGAAGCCCTCCTACCAGCTCTCAGGGTGCACACCCCCTCCCTGATGGACCCCTCCAGTCCCTGCACCTGTGCCTATCTGTAAGCAATATGCCCAGGACCCTGTACTTCTCCCTCTTTGGGGACAGCATGGGGCTGGCACAAAGCAGGCAGCACCAGTGCAAAGTGGCCACTGGCATCTACTATCCCCTAAACTGGGAAGCTAGAGGAGAGAGGAGGGCTGGGGGTGGGGCGGCACAGAAGGGGCGGTAGTGGCCTGGCAACTTCCTGGACAAGCATGCTGGCCGATGTTCCGAATTCTCAGTGTGGCTATTGTCCCTGCTGGCCCAGAGAGCTGGCTCAATAAGGCCTCTGTCCCTTCCCAAGCAGGCCATCCTGGCTTGGTGGCATCCCACCAGGCAGCTGGGAGGCGAGATCCGACACTTCCTGTCCCCACTGCACATGTTGGGGTGGTGGGGGAAGGGGGCTCTCAGACAAGCACCCATCTGTGTTCCGTCGAGTAGAGCTGCCCAGCTTGAGGCAGAGGGAGAAAGAGAAGGGACAGTGGCACTGGGGACATTCTAATGGTGGGCCTCTCAGGCAGCCCGAGCTCCTTCGGAGCTGGAGCCATTGGGCAAAGAACCCCCTTGCCTGGATATCCTTAGAGTCTTTGCTTTAGCTCTTCCCTCTGCCAAGGATGACCTTGCCCCAGGTTGCCAGACATTTTCTCCCTGGCTCATTTGTGTCTAATCAAGTTGCCACACCCTCCGAGAGGTCGTCCCTCACAACCTGTTTGTCCCTGACTATTTCATTACTGACACCCCACAGGAATGTGAACTGCTCTTTCCTTGTCTTCCTTGTGCACTGTGGTCCATACCAGGCACACAGTAGGAGCTTCATAAATACACAATGAATGAACAGAGAAGAGAAACCACTTGAGCGCTGTCTTGCCCTCCAAGGACATGCTGGGGAAGAGCAGGAGCCTGTGTCTGGAGGCGGTGAAGAGGTATCAGGGAGTGTCCAGGGAGCTAGGAGTCACAGGGAAAAGCGTTCACTGAAGTTGGAGTAGAGCTGGGTGGCGGGAAGCATGAGGTGAAGACCTTGGAGGAGCAAAGGCCAGGCCTCAGGGACCCCCAGACTCCATCACAAGGCTAGGTGTTAGCCCAGGAGCCATAGGAAGCCACATGGGTTTAAGATTGGTATGGACCAGTCTTTATGGCCTTCTGAAATCTCTCTGGCCACATGTGGTGGATAGTGGCAGGCAGGGAGAGACCGTGTAGACTAAGGAGTCTGGGGTAGCATTTTGCAGACAAGCTTCTCTGTGCCAGTGATGGGGGTAGAGCCTGGCCATGGTTATGTCTTTCTCCGATAGAGATGGGTGGAAGAGATCTGGGTAAGTCTGGAGCAAGAACAGCATAGGGGACAGCGTATAATGACAGGACTGATGAGTCTACCCCAAAGCTGGTCTCAAGGCAAGATTGGGCACTCTGGTGCCGTTCTCTAGTTACACAGATGCAGACTCTTTCTCTAGTAAGTGAGCTGGAAGAGCATGTGGAGCACCCGAAGGCAGGCCTCGAGGCTCCAAGCTGCCTGCCAGACCCCAGAGTGATTCCTCGGGGCCAGGAAAGAGGGAGAATGAGAAGGAGGTCGAGCCCACAACAGAAGCAGCCCGGGGAGCAAATGAGTCCAGAACCAGAAGGACAGAAGGCCCAGTGTTCCGGCCAGCAGGCACCTAGTGGACACAAGGTACAGATACCCATGGGCATCGTCACTCCCCACTGGCCCTCCACACAGCACATGTGCTGTGGCCAGAGGCCTGGGTCCTCCAGCGGCACCAGACCCTGAGAGCAGGATGGAGTTCAGGCACTCAGTGCTGGGGAGGGAGTGAGAGAGAGGGGCTGCTGCCTTCCCCTGCATTTCCTAGAGCCATGCTTTGAGGGGGCTTGCTGTTCAGGGACTCTGCCACAGTTTTTGAGGCTCCCTGCCCCCAGAGGCCTGCTGACACACCCCACAAAGGCCTCTGGGGTACTTACGAGTTCCTAATGCTAGGGCTGATGCAGAGACCTTGGGTAAGTCCTCAGCAGGTCTCGTGTCCCCAGTTCCTGCAACTTGCCCACACGGGCCTCGACTGGTCCTCACTGTCTATCCCATCTTGGCTCTGTTCCCAGTGGCCCAAGAAGCAAGAATCCCAGTAGTTGGTGTGCCACCTGGTGATGTTGGTGAGGAGATGGGGGCGGGGTGCCTCAGGTCTGTCCAGATAGGCCCTGAATCTGTGTGCAGCTAGGCTGGACAGCATAGAGCACAGGAATAAAGCATAGGAAAGTTCGTCCCTCACACCTCATAATGACCTGGATCCTCCTATTAAGTCAAATTTCAGGAAGTGAGTGGCTGAGGGTGGCCAAGCAAAGCCCAATGGCTCAAACCAGCTGCAGGATTGTGAGAGGGCCTGTTGATGAAGCTTCCACCTCACCTCCAGCTCCTGGCTAGGCAGCAGGCCCACAGCACGGCCCTGGCCCTGTTGTAACAGCACAGGCCTGGCATGGGGAGCATGCACACACACACACACCCCCATGCCTCAGGAGCTCTGTGCTCATGCACATCTCCACAGCCAAGGTGGGCTGCAAGTGGGTCCAAGGCCACAGGCAGCGCTGGATTTCTAAAAATGACAAAAAAGAGCCACATGGGAAATAAGGAGAATTGTGCAGAAGGAGGAAAGAAACCGCAATTCTTCCATATCTGTTGGAAAAAATAAAGTATGTCTCCTGTTTCCCTGCCGTGAGGTGTTTGTGGCCCCACAGAGAAGTGGCCACTGCCCATCGAGTGACCTGCAACCTCTCATCCAGTGATGGCAAATGAAATTGGATCTCTTCACACATAGCCCTAGAAACCTGGGTTTGAACGCCAATACCACTGAACAGCAGAAAGAGTGTAGGGAATTTCCCCATCTCTCTGAGTCTTAGGTTGCCATCATCCAAGTAGGGAAGACAACAGTTGGGCTCACTGAAAGCAAATGCTTGGCATATGGTTAGAATTCAGTTTATAGTAGCCATAATCACAGTCATGATCACCACCACCATCATCATCACCATACCACCACTATAATCATCACTACCATCATTGCAATTATTATTATCACTATCACCATCATCATCATCATCATCATCATCATCATCATCATCATCATAACTGGTATCACCACCACCATCACCACTATGACCTCATCACTATCTTTATCATCATCACCATCATTATCACCACCATCATCCTCACCATTACCAATGTGCCTAGTACTTCATGTATCCTTAGACTCTTCCTCCTGTACTTTGATAGCCCTTTAAAAACCCAGGTTTTCTGAAAAGCATAATTTCACTCCTAAAGTGACTATAAAAGTAGCCACCCAGTCTCCTTCCAAAAACACAAGCTCTCACCAAGACAGGCTTAGTGCCAAGACTGATAAGCTGGCAGGCATGTGGGCAGCCTCTGCCCCTTCTCAATGTGCCAGGTTTGTCCTTACAAGATGTTGCTGAATCCTCATGGTCGTTCTGAGTCACATTCCACTGTCCCTAAGCATGGAAGAAACTAGAGAGGTGCAGGGACATTTTCAAGGTCACACAGAGAATCAGGGTCATTCGGTGTGACTCTTTGCAGCCCACCTTCTATGTCATGGCTCCAGGCTTGATGTTCTAGCACATAGCAGAAGTAGGGGATGACAGGTGAGGGGTGGGACACCAGTCCTTATGCATGACTGTGTGGTCTAGCTGGCCTGAAAATGGCCTGGGGTTAGGGTCACATGGGGCTGAGAGAGCTGGGCTTGGTGCAGTCACCAGGCTACAGGTAAGTGTATAATCCTGGGGGTTGGGATGGTCTCTGTTACCTTAGAAGGACAGAAGCTCATCTGGGTCCTACAGAAACAAGGTGGTTCTGTGCAAAACTTCAGGCCTAGGTAGGACTAGCTGGAAAGGACCATGCAATAACAGCTGAGAGACAGGGTGCCATTCTTACTAAGCAATTCATCTCCTCCTGGGTCTCTGCTCTCCATCTGGGGTTAGGTCAGGGAGGAGCTGGAGAGGTCTTTTATATGTTACAGCCCCTCATGTTGCAGCCTAATCTGCTACCCTGGGCAACGACAGCGCTGCTGTGAGATGTGTGGATACAAAACATAATCCAGAGGTGCTGCTGTGTGCCTATGCCACTGTCCTGGCTGCACAGTGGCCCTCACATCTTCTCTATCGTTCACTCCTCCTCTGTAGTGCTGGGGGTGGAGCCAGAGTACAGGAGTTCTACAGGGTCTCTGCTCTCCCCACTCTCACTGTCCCCCAAAGCAGAATGGAATGACTTGTGTCCATACTCATACAACTACCACCTTGTCTCAGGAAGACAGAGGCCCTACCCTGGGCTCCAGTAGCCATTGGCCCAGATGGCCTAGCAGATCGTTGCAGAGTTACTGAGTTTAGACTCTGACATAGTGTTAAAGCCACAACAGCACTGTATCTTAGGCTCTAGAATTTGGGAGGGTGATGTACCACACTCAAGCAGGAGACTTCATCCCCAGAACGAGAGCCCATGAGAACCCAGACATCTGTGTGAGGCTTAGAATGATGGAACTTGGGCATGGACAGATCAGAGACCTGAAACCACACCATCCACATCCCCGAGAGCCAGGGCCATCCAGAAGGAAGCCTGCTTCCAAGGTACAAGCTCTATGGCTACTTGGACCAGGAGTCTAGGATGGAGCACAGGCAGGAGGGAGTAGGAGCCCTGGGGACCTCAGGACATGTAGCTTGCTCATCTGCAGATCCTCTCATCTGGGTACCACGCCATTTCACACTGGGCACTGTACTTTTGCCCAGCTGCCCATCACAATGGTCTGAACATCTAGACAAACCTGTGTGTCTAGGCCTGCTCTAGACCTCCCCAGTCAACATTTAGGGCACCTCCAAAATAAACAAGATAACACATCCCAGGCACTCCTAAGGGGAAATCCCAAATGAGCACCATTGATTGGGTTCAACTCTTCCCTGTTATAGGGAAACAGAGGACTACAAGTGACTGAATCAAGGATATACAGCAGTGTCCCCCAGCCTCTACGCCAAGGTCAAGCGCCCAGCCTCTCCTTGTATCCTCCTTCTTGGACCCCTCTAGCTCCAGAGGTTCTGCTGCCTCCCTAGAGGAACCTCTGCTTTGGGTGCTTCTAGAACCCTAGGTACCAAGCAGGCCAGAAGAGAGTGAGACATATAGGTCTTCTAGGCTTCAAGACAGCTTTTGGCCTACACATGTACAGTGACTACCATGGCCTCGAGGAGGGTCACCAGGGTCCTTAAGGCCAATCCTCACTCCCAAGAACCCTGTAGAAAGTAGAAGCTGCCGGGCGGTGGTGGCGCACACCTTTAATCCCAGCACTCGGGAGGTAGAGGATCTCTGTGAGTTCGAGGCCAGCCTGGGCTACCAAGTGAGTTCCAGGAAAGGCGGAAAGCTACACAGAGAAACTCTGTCTCAAAAAAAAAAAAAAAAAAAAAAAAAAAAGAAGAAGCTTTGGGGATGGCAGTTAAAATCCAGGCCTTATTACTCTTGAACGCATTGGCCCAGGAGATCACTTCCTAATTATAACACCAGCAGCACAGACACTGAGAGAAACAATCAATCAATGGGACCTCCTGAAACTGAGAAGCTTTTGCAGGGCAAAAGACATGGTCAATAAGACAAAAAGACAGCCTACAGATGGGAAAAGATCTTCACCAACCCCACATCTGACAGAGGACTAATCTCCACAGTATATAAAGAACTCAAGAAATGAGACATCAAAATACTGAACAATCTAATTTAAAAATGGGCTAAAGAACTAAACAGAGAATTCTCAAAAGAAGAATCTCAAGTGGATGAAAGACATTTAAGGAAATGCTCAGCATCCTTAATCATCAGAGAAATGAAAATCAAAATGACTCTGAGATACCTCCTTACACCTGTCAGAATGGCTATGATCAAAAACATTAATGACAGTCAATGTTGGAGAGGATGCAGAGCAAAGGGAACACTCCTCCACTGTTGGTGGGAATGCAAACTTGTACAACCACTGTGGAAGTCAGTATGGCGGTTTCTCAGAAAATTGGGAATTCATCTACCTCAAGACCCAGCCATACCATTCTTGGGCATATACCCAAGGAATGCTCAATCATACCACAAACATACATGCTCAACTATGTTCATAGTAGCACTATTCATAATAGCCAGAACCTGGAAACAACCTAGATGCCTGTCAACTGAAGAATGGATTAAGAAAATGTGGTACATATACACAATGAAGTACTACTCAGCAGAGAAAAACAATGACAGCATGAAATTTGCAGGCAAATGGATGGAACTAGAAAAAATCATCCTGAGTGAGGTAACCCCAACTCAGAAGGACAAACATGGTATGTACTCACTCTTAAGTGGATACTAGATCTAAAGCAAAGAACAATCAGCCTGCAACCCACAGAATCACAGTGAGGCTTTATAGCAGGGGGGACCCTAGGATGACTGTGGCTTATAATAAGTTTTGGGTTTACTCAATTACTGGGCAAGCCTCAGTGAAACATTTCACTATTAGGAGGAGAATTTGTACTGTATCAAGCTGATAATAGAAAAATAAATAAATGAATAAAAATGAAAAGAAGAAAAAGGAAGAAAGCTCCTGCAGCAGGCTAGCAAGCTTCACCCTCCATGGTTTCTGCTTCAGATTCCTGCTGCAGTTCTGCCCCAACTCTCCTCAGTGATGGACTGGAGCCCGGAAATGTTAGCTAAATAAACCATTTTCTTCCAAAAAAAAAAAAAAATCCAGGACTTCTGCTGTGACAGCCTGGGCCCAGCTGTAGCCTTAGATAAATGATGTGGCTTGTCTAGAGCTCCAGATATGTCCAGCCTGCAATCTGTGAGGTACACAAATCCCAGGATAGCTTCAAATGTGGATCAACTCAAAATCATTACTTTTCATACGTAACAAGGGTGTGTGTGTGTGTGTGTGTGTGTGTGTGTTTATAACTCAGTTCCATGCACGGCCTTTGCACATGACAATGTTGCGTCATAATGGTAAAAGATAGGCACACCTGGAACAGTCTCAGGGTGGGAGGCCCGACAGAGACCTCTGCTGCCCTTCCCTGGTCTGTGCAGGACCTCACAGAGCAAGCCCACCATTTCAGGGGATGAAAGCCCTCTGTGTCTGTCCGTACTGGTGTGTTCCTGATCCATTAGGAAGTCCTGCTGTTAGTCTAATCTAAACACAGCAGCTGTACTTTTGGTCCTTTGCCCTGTCTGGTGTCCATGGAGACTGCCTGGGTCAAATGCCATTGGTTTGCTCAGCCCCATCTTCCTGCACCTAGCTAAGGTGCTCCCCTCCCCTGCCCTGTCCCAGATCTGGTGGCCTTGCTGACTCCCGAGCCACTCGGAGTAGCCCCACCTCTGTGTTCAGTGCCTTTGCCCACCCCATCCCCCAGTCCACCATCCTCTGGATCCAAAGCAGACTGGCATGGGAATTTCCTGTAACTAGACGGGAATTCCTAGGCAAGACTCCCATGAAGCTTTAGAAGGCAGACCCACTATGCTGACCCCAGGACAAGGAGAATAGGGGTCACTGTACTATGGGCCAGTAGCTCCTGAACTCCAGTGTGGCCAGGAGTGACCCAGAAGGCTTGAGGCCACATGGACTCTCCTGCTGCAGGAAACTGAACGTACGTCTTTCCATGTGCTAGTGGAAGGTGGAACTCTACCACTGAGCCACACCCTCAACCTGAGCCGGCACTTTGAAGCTTCTGCTAAAGCAGTGGTCACTTCAAGTGCCCAGGCTCTAGCCTCCCAATGTCCAGAAGCAGCCATACCCTTGATTTTCCTTTCATTTGTCCCTATCAGCTCAGAAGATCCTCACAGAAGCCTTAAAGCTGGATGTGTGTTCACGGACCCATCATACAGAAGGGAAGACTGAGGCCCAGCAAGGTCAACCAGTTGGCTCTCCCGCCTCTAAACCCCCTTGTAGCTAATCTGAACCAGACGCAGGGTAATAAGCAGCCCTGCCTAGCAAACAACTTCCCATCCTGCCTTCAGTGCAGCAGGGCCTGAGGTCTCCTGGCTCTCCAGCTCATCCTAGAGGACCTGCTGGCTGCTGTTCTGGTCCTCTGGGGCTTAAGCCAGTGAGTATTGTGAAGGAACCAAGAGTCAGCTCAGCCATAAGGCCAGGTTCCCACAGGCATGGGATGGCTGGGGAGGAGTCCCTAAAGGGAGGTGGATTCAGTTGGGCTCTGAAGGGGACAAGAGAAGAGGCAGTGCCAGATGGGATGCAACATGAGGTAGGGCTTAGCAGCCTGGAAAACACCAAGTATGTGAGTGTGCATACATGTGTGTGCTGGTGTGTGTGTGCATGTGCATGTGTGTGTATGTATGTGTGCATGTGTGTGTGTGCGTGTGCACGTGTGCGTGTGTGTGTATGTGTGCGTGTGCATGTGTGTGAATGTGTGCGTGTGCATGTGTGTGTATGTGTGTGTGTGTGTGTTCAAGAATACAGGGTCAACATACGTTAGAGGTAGGAAGAAGGCAAGGGGAAGGGTCAGTGTCTGTTATATCCCAGGAGTCTTGCTCCAGCCCCAGCCTCACTTTCCCAGTGAAGGTGGGTGAGGCTTTGGGGCTAAGGATCTCAAGAGTAACAACAAATCTCACAAGAGCAGCTGCATGCCAAGTGCCAGAGGAGCCAAGCAGGGAGGCATCTCAGCCTGCACATTCTACCCTGTGAGGCAAGAGAAGCCATGCCTAGCCAAGGCCATCCAGTGGGCAGGCACAAGACAGAAGTCCCAGGCCAGTTCAGGGAAGCTCGGCCGCCTGAAGGCTGGCCTGGCTGGAGTCATGGGCCTTCAAAGCCAGCTCTTCCTTGAACAGTCCCAAGACAAACACAAGCCGTGTGAGAAGCACAGGCTAAGGGCCTGGCCCTGGGGACCCTCCATGGTCCTTCTAGCATTCAGCAACCACAGCAGGGAGAATCAGAGGAGGCTGACTGGAGGAGGTGCCCCAACCCAAGGATGCTGCTGTGGTTTGGATACGGTTTGAGTGCCCCCCAATGATCCTGTGTTGGGAGTTCAGTCCCAGAGGCTGAGGCACCAGGAGGTGGTACAAGGCAGAAAGAGGTCCCTAGCTCCTTGGGCTACACCTTAGTAAGGCATCACAGTGGTTTTCATGTGACTCCTTGGTGGTTCCCCCAGAGAGCGCTTATAAAAGTGGGAGCCAGCCCTCGCCTCTCTCCCCTGTTCTGATCTGAACTGCTCACATGCTCTCATGTGTGTTCCCACCACCAGCCATGCGGCCAGGCAGCCGTGCAGCCATGCGGCTGTGCAGCTGTGCAGCCAAGGGGTGGCCCTAGCCTGAGCCTGTGCTAAACCACTTGGTGGAAGCTCCAGGCTCTACTAATAACCCCCTTCAGAAGGCCAGCTTGTGTCAGGTACTTCATGACAGTGACAACAGGCTGACCAGCACAGGCGGCCTTGCTCCATCTCAACGCTCTGTCCCCAGGCCTGGCAAGTCGCTCAAGTCTGGGGGTGAGTCCTCCTTCCAGGCTCTGCCCTCTTCCCTGTCCCTAGGGGTCATGGAGATGTGGGGACTCCTTCTCGAAGTGTATGATGCTTACAAAGAGAACCACCAGCTGAGGATGTGAAACTGGCTGCATGGCTCCTTCCTGTCACGTGTCCTGCACCACACCCCTCTTCCTTCACTCTCATGCCACCTCTAAAGCTGTCCCCTCTTGTCTGGGCTAGGCAGAGTGAGACCTGGTGAATCCATCCCTCCACTGGAGCCAGGAGGAGCTGACAGCCATGCACCCACCAGCCCTCTTCCTGGATTACCATTCTGGGTAGAACAGATCCCCTGAGCCTCTTCCAGGAATCTCCCCTGCATGGTCCCAAGTACTTGGAACTGTCCCCTGCTCCTCCCAAGCCCCTGAGGAAACACAGCCTTGTCACCTGGCCCCCTACAGCCCATCCCAGAAGTAGCCCCTTCTGTGGGCAGAGGGTGGGAGGGGAGGCCCAGAGCCCTCTAGGGACCCCACAGCTCTGAGGTACACTCCAGACTTTGGGATGCCCCAAACCAGTTTGAAAGAGCTAAACTGCAGCCTAAAAATAATGACAGCCACTAGTGTAAGTGCCCAAAGAATGCAGGAGATGCTTGGGGTAAACAGTGGCCTCCAAGCATGCTCCGAGGCCCAACTTTTCAGGATCCTCACTAGAAATAGGAGGAAACAAGACCTGGAAAGACTGGCTTACTTTCCCAGAGCTCACAGCTGGTAAGAAGCCACACAGGGGTGATGTGAGGCAGCAGGGGGTCAGAAGGGAGGGAGGGAAGGCTGGGACACAACCGGAGTCCCGGTACCTCCAACACCAGGGCCCATGAGACCCTAGGCCAAGCAGCGGTCATACGCCCCCAGCAATGCTCCTGAGAACATTTCTGGGCACTCGTGGCATCCCAGGTACTGAGATAGGAGCTAGAGCATCACAGCCCAGGTCCCCACAGGAAGCCATCCTGGGTTCCAGAGGGATCATTCCTACCTGCCCCCAGCCCAGGATTCCTCCGTGGAATCACAAAATAGTGCTGTTAGCCTCCCTTTTCCCTCTCTCTTCCTCCTCCTCCTCTTCCTTCCTCTCCTGCTTCTGGCTCTCTCCCTTCTTCCCTCTGCAGATCTTTCTATAAAGTCATCCCAGCTCAGGTTCTGTAGGAAAGCCCTTAGTTCCCCACCAGCTCACTGGTGGTCCTCTCTGGGTTTTTTGTTACTATAATAATAATAATAATAATAATAATAATAATAATAATAATAATAATACTCAAAGCTCACATTTCACGAAGGAAATGCGTTTATTTAACTCACAGTTTTGGCTAGAAGTCTAAACACCAAGTCCTCTGAAGCTCCCATGGAGAAGGACACTAGTGCTAGAAAGACCAAGGGGTCACCTGGTAAAGGGAGAAGCCTGCTCTTTCATAATAACCCTTTCCCAAGACATACCAGGATCATAGGAGAGTTACCGCCTTTCCTTGCAATGACTTGACCACCTCCCGCCAGGCCTCACCTCTTAAAGTCCCACCACTTCGTGCTTCATCCATCAACACTGTGGTAGTCAAGCTCCCTACACATGAGCCCTTGAGAGGCACACTCACACCAAGTCCAAGCCACAGAAGCTCTGGGCTGACAAGAGCCTTGAAACCTTTCAGCCCAAGAACTTTCCTTCATGGGTTCCCTCCGATGGGAGGTGCTCCCATGCAGAGGAAAGGAGCTGGGCTCAATGAGCGGGCTAACCTCTTCCAGCTTTCCATGTCACTCAGCTTGGAGGCTCTAAGAAACTTCTAGTCCCTGGCCTGAGTTCTGCAAGGGAAACCCCACAGAGCCACAGTCCCTCTCCCTCTGTCCCTTGGGCAGCTCCACCCACTCTGACCCCAGGGAATACCCAAACCTGCTGCTAGGTCAGGACTAGACTGAGGGGTTGACCACCCAGGCCAGGATCAGACATGGCTGGTCAGCCCAGTTTATTGCCTTTGAACACACAAGCCCTCAGGGACCGGCCCCTCCAGCCTATGTGAGAGGCAAGGCTGGTGCCCAAGGGTAGGCTGCAGGGCCAACACCCCTCTCCTAGCAAGACCCTGAAACTATCTACATCCTACAGTTTCAGCTATGCTGGGATCTGAGCCTCTCTCTGCTCTATTTTTCGTTTTCTTTTGCAATCTCCAAGAAACCCGAGCTGCCAGCTGGGTGGGGGTGATGATTTTGCTCGTCTGACATCTGGATCACATTAGCAGCCAGGCGTGCTGACTCAGGCCCGTGCTCCCCTGGGCTCCAGCCCTTAGCTGGACATGGAGGCACAGGTGACAACCCTCCCTGGACCTCCCTCAAGACAGGGACCATTGCTCATCAAGGTCTTGGGAGTAGGGGAGGTACAGGCTTGGAGAATTTCTGCTCCCAGGTGAGGGCTCGCAGGGTGGCTGCCAAGCTTGGCATGGCTAGGAAGAAGGAGGTCTTAGACAAAGGACACCAGATCCTGAGTAGTATACTACCCCAACTCCTAACACAGCCTCCAAGTTAACGGAAGTGCAAGGCCAATTGCAGATGTGGAGAAGTAGCCCAGACAGGTTAGGCAACTTACCAAGTGCTGCACAGCAGAGCAACACACAGAAGGATGACTTGAACTTGGCCTTTGAGCTAAAAACATTCAAGGCTCTTTCCTTGTCCTAACGGGATCCCTTACTAGCATCATAATCCTTACTGGTGGCATGCAGACCCCGTGTGCTTTCCTGTAATCAGCAAGACCACCTAACTGCAAGCGGCCACCAGTCCCTCTTAGGGCTACCTGATGAGTTTCATGTCCATAGGCATGTGTTCCTTTGTGTGGCCCTTCCTTTATATTATAAGAAAATAATCACATTTTCTGTGTTAGTGTAGACACCCAGGCTAGATCCTAATTACATCTTACTGTTATTATTATATTTACTTCCTTTCATGGTCTTAAAACACGTAAGAGAAGAGCCATTTCTGTAGACCCCTAAAAAGACTATGAGCCTTGACACTGCCTGTGCTGTGGAGAGGTAGCCAGGAGGGGTCTCTTGGGTCTTCAAGTGTAATGTTTCCTGATTTGAGCTTTTATTCCTGCTATCTGCAATGTACTGAGCCTCTGAGCCCCAAAGGGGCCCTTTCTTCTTTCCCTGTGGTATTCTAGGCTGCCTCATCCTCCACCTCTGCTCCCCATGCCTTTCCTCTGGTCTCTTCACCTTTTACCCAGACTCACAGGCTGCCCTCTGTAGCAGCCAGGCCTCCTCCTATCCAGGCCCCACCTGCCCCCAGAATGGTCTTTCAAACTGTTAACATGAGCCTGTTACCTAAACCCAGATGGCTTCCCTGCCTTCAACACTAAGCCCAGGGTTACAGCCTGGCACGCAGGCCTTCACCACCTGCTCTGACCACACCTCCTGCCTCTCCTCTGTGTGTGCCAGCTGTGAACCAGGGCATGCAGTACCCAGAGAGGCCTGGGATGCCTTCTCTCCTTGTCTAGTTCCTCCCCTCTCTGTGCCTACCCCAGAAGCATGCCAGCACCCAAAAGACACTTAGAAAGGTTGCATTTACAGCCCCCACTACAAATACACAGGCCGAGCTGGAAGGACTAGAGGATCAGAACCTCAGGGTCCTGCCCCATTAGGCAGCAGATGTCAACACCACAGGCAGCTAGCAGGTACTACCTAGGCCTCCCCTGCCGACAACAGGACTCTACGCCACCAGAGCTGCCAGTCCAATGCCACTCTGACCTCTCTGCTTTAACTGGCAGAAGACCCCTTGAGGATGGAACTGTGGTGAATTACGGAGCACACCAATTTGGTCAGAATGGGCAGGTGTGGTTTCTTAGCCTCTATTTCCAGCAGCCCCTCTCTTTTAAAGACCTCTGATCTTGCCAGGTGGGATGGCACACACCTTTAATCTCAGGACTTAGAAGGCAAAGGCAGGTGGATCTCTTGAGTTTGAGGCCAGCCTGGTCTACAGAGTGAGTTCCAGGAGAGCCAGAGCTACAGAAAGAACTTTGTCTTAAAAAAATCTCTGATCTGGGGGCTGGAGAGATGGCTCAGAGGTTAAGAGCACCGACTGCTCTTCCAAATGGTCCTGAGTTCAATTCCCAGCAACTACATGGTGGCTCACAACCATCTGTAATGAGATCTGCCACCCTCTTCTGTAAACATAATTAAAAAATTAAAAAAAAAACCTCTGATCTTAAAAACAGTGGATGTAGGACATAAACAAACAAAAAAGGTCTGGGTCTAGACTCAGAGGACCTGAGTTCCAAGTTCACATAGTTACCAGCTGTGTGACCAGGGGCAAGCCATTTGATTTCCCTGGGCCTCGGTTTTGTGAACTGGAAACTGAGGAGTATTATCCTCCCTACGGAGAAAGTGAGGGAGGGGTTTAGGGGCCACTGGACAGTGACTTTACTATTTACCCTTCGGCCTCAAAACTGTCACACTGCCGCACACACCCAAAGTCCCCTAGGGACTACAAGGCTCTTTGTTTTGTTTTTCCAAGAGTGAAGTGGCAACACTCTTGGCTCCTAAGTTTTCCTGGACAAGTACTCACATCTATTAGATGGGCCCTGGCACAGCCTCACCCACAAGGAATGATGTCCCTTGGGCAGCTGATCTCTATCACCTTCTACCTCTGCTTTGTGGGCTCCAGACTTCTTGTAGCTCTCAGTACCCTTCGCAGTGCCCCCGAGTCATGTGAACAAAGCCTTGGAGACAGCTATCCTGTTCTTTTTACTGTCTCCTCTTCTTCTTCTTCTCCTTCTCCTTCTCCTTCTCCTTCTCCTTCTCCTTCTTCTTCAATTTGCTTGCTTCTCTGAGACAGAGTTTCTCTATGTAACAGCTCCAGATGTCCTGAAACTCACTTGGTAGCCCAGGCTGGCCTTGAACTCACAGAGATCCACCTGCCACTGCCTCCAAGTGCTGGGATTAAAGGCGAATACCATCACTACAGGGCTATGTGTCCTCTTCTTTAAAACGAGGTTTCATATATCCCAAGCTGTCCTTGAACTTGGTGTGTAGCAGAGGATGACATGGAACTTCTCTTGAGTTCCTAAATTATAGGTGTGAGCCACTAGCCCTGACCTATGAAGTGCTGGAGATTGAACTCAGAGCTTTGAGCATGTTAGGCAAGCATTCCACTAACTGAGCTCCATCCCCAGCTCTCCTCTAGCCTTTTCTTAAGTTAGAAAAGAATCAAGTCCCATGCTACTAGACCAGGGCCCCAGGCAGTGAAAGTGTTAGCTGTATATACTCCTTACTGTCCCTGTGAAATGCCAGGGCTTGTGGGTATATTCTACCCCAGTTAAACTATGGAGAATTCTAAACACATTTGGATCATTTACAAATTATTCTATAGAACAAAAGATGAAAGAACAGAAAGAATATTTGAAGAAACAATGGCCTAAAAATCCCCAAATCTAATGACAGCTTCATCAATGCATCCAAGCAGGTCAACAGACTCTGTAGGATGAACACAGAAACGGACCCAGCACAAGTGAGCACCCGAAGGCCCAAACCGGCATTTCTGTGTGTGGTGCTAGTGAATTAAGATGCATAACATAAACCACATCCCACAAGTAGATCACTACAAAAGAGTGTTAAAATCATTAGAGAAATCAAACCATTATATTAGAAAATGAACACAAAGGACAGAAATAAGAATTAAACAGAGGAGCCAGGCAGCGGTGGCGCACACCTTTAATCCCAGCACTTGGCAGAGCCAGGTGGATCTCTGTGAGTTCAAGGCCAGCCTGGGCTACAGAGTGAGATCCAGGACCGGCTCCAAAACTACATAGAGAAATCCTGTCTCGAAAAGCCAAAAGATATAAAAGATAAGCAATCTATAAAATAAAAACTCTTGGTAGAAGTAAATTAAACTACACCAATAATACTAAAAGTAAATGGATTAGAAAGAATCCAATCAAAATGCAGGGATTTTTTTTCAGATTGGGCAGAAAATTTAAAATCCAATCAATCATACACTATCTCCAGGAGACTCACTTCAGATTCAAATATCTGAATAGATAAAAGCAACCACTGGAAAGCCAGGTATACCACTATCAGAAAAAAACAGACGTCATGGGTTTTGTTTCGGTTCTGTTTTCCCTATGGTACTGAAGATCGAACCCAAGACCTTGAATGTATTTGACAAGTGCTCTATCACTGAACTACATCTCTAGCTCTAATATGTTACTAGAGGAAAAAAAGAAATGAGCATTTTACAATGGCAAAAGGATCAATTCATCAGAAAGCTATAACCATTAGAAAGATAGGGCATACCTAATAAGAAAACACCAAAACACATGAAGAAAAATAGGCTATGGAGACAAAGGAGTAATTCAGTAATAATGGTTGGAGACACTGGTATCTGCACTTAATGGATAGAGAACTGGGCAGAACATCAACAAAGCAATAGGACACATAAACAGCACTGTAAGCCAGCATGCCTAGCAGACATCCCCACAACACCCCACCCAAACTTCTCATAGGACAGTCTCTAGGCCAGCCACATGCTGAGCTCCACAACAACCACAATGCATTTGGAAGGAGTGGAACAATACAAAGCATGTCCTCTGACCACAGTGGAATAAATTCTGAAATCATCAAAAGCTATTTGAAAAACTCACAAATATGTGGCTGTTAAACAACACGCTGCTAAATAACCAGGGGGTCCAAGAGGAACCCTCAAGAAAATACTAGGTGGCATATAAAAGACAAGACACACCGAACCATGGGACATGGCTCACAGAATAATTCATAGCTATAAACATTTACAATAATGAAGGAAGATGTGGTGGCCTGGGGAGGTAGCTCAGTTGTCCAACTGCTTGCTATGCGAGAATGAACACCCTGAGTTTGGATCCACAGTACCCATATAAAAGCCTGGTGTGGCCATGTATGTCTATATTCTCTGCATACAGGAGGCAGAGATAGGAAGGTCTCTGGAGTTTGTTGGCAGGCCAATCAAGATGAACTGGTTCATTCCAGTGAGAGACCTGGCTTAAAAAGTACTTGGAGAGGGTTGGGGATTTAGCTCAGTGGTAGAGCGCTTGCCTAGCAAGCACAAGGCCCTGGGTTCAATCTTCAGCTTAAAAAAAAAAAAAAAAAGTAGTTGGAGAGGTGATTGAGAAAGACACCAGATGCCAGCTTCTGGCCTCACACAGGAGCGCTCACACACATACACAAATCACAGACACACACACAGATGTGAAAGCAGATGTGGCCCAATTCCAGCATTTGGGAAAAGGAAGAAAGGGGATCAAGAGTTCAAGGCCAGCTGGTGCTACCTAGCAATCTGGGGGCCAGCCTGAGCTATATAAGATCCTGTCTCCAAACCAAACAAGAACAAAACAAAAATGAAGATGTGGCCATGTATGGTGGTTTATACATACTCAGCACAAGGGTGGCTGAAGTGGAACTGATCACAAGTTTGAGGCCAACCTGGATTGTACAGAGAGACTGTCTCATAACAAAAACAAACGATAACAATGCAAAGGTGTGTAGTCAGTGAACCACCTTTTGCCTCCACACCAAGACAGGAGAACAAGAATAAACTAACTTCACAAAAGGGCACATTAAAGTTCAGAGTGGGGTTGGGGATTTAGCTCAGTGGTAGAGCGCTTGCCTAGCAAGTGTGAGGCCCTGGGTTCGATCCTTAGCTCAAAAAGAAAAAATAAAAAAGAAGAAGAAGAAAAAAAAAAGTTCTCCATGCACTAGTGGCGCACGCTTTTAATCCCAGCACTTGGGAGGCAGAGCCAGGCGATCTCTGTGAGTTTGAGGCCAGCCTGGGCTACGAGTGAGTTCCAGGAAAGACACAAAGTTACACAGAGAAACCTTGTCTCGAAAAACAACAACAACAAAGCAAACAAACAAAAACAAACAAGTTCAGAGTGGGCCGAGCAGTGGTGGCACACACCTTTAATCCCAGCACTCGAGAAGCAGAGGCAGGTGGGATCTCTGTGAGTTCAAGGCCAGCCTGGGCTACAGAGTGAGATCCCTGGGCCTCCAGGAGTTCCCGAATACAATCAAGAACGGACCAGGATAGGACAGTCTCAGCCAGCTCTAGCTGGTCTAGGCTGCACAGAGCACAGGTCTCAGGTAGGGGTGGTCCCAGTACTCATGGAGGCACCAAGTAGCAATTTTGTGTCTTCCTCAGCTCCGAAGCTCTCAGAGACTCATCTGCCCCACTGCCAACTAGTCCCTCCTCCCTCACCTGCCACAGAGCTAAGAGAGAATGATCCCTGCGAAGGAGAGCCCGTGTCAGCGCTGTGCTGGAAACCAAGCCAGTATTCAGAAGACTCTCCCCTGCCCCAGTTAAAATCCTAGCCCATCTCCTGACCAGCTCAACTTCTGCAGGAGTTCCTTCCTTGCTCAAAGTACTCATCTCAGCCTTTCAGAAAGAGGCTCATGCGAGTCTGACAGACAGGCAGTCACTAGTGTTACCTGACAGGCTGGCTGTCAGGGTACATTGGCACAGGGTCTGTCTCCTCCTCAATGTGAGTGGGTCTTGTTCACCCATTTACCAAGCTGCCCACAGTGAGGTGATTCTGGAGGTGTCCTAAAAGGCTTGCATGTGGGAGCTCTTAGCTGGGAAGCAGCTACCAGTTAGGGGGCCCTGGGCAGACTCAAAATCCTTATCTATTGCCTGATAAGAGTTCTACCCAGAGAGCCCTGGAGGAGGAAGACGAGGAGGAGGAGGAGGAGGAGGAGGAGGAGGAGGAGGAGGAAGAGGAGGAGGAAGAGGAGAAGGAGGAGAGCTCATCCTCCAGTGAAGTCACATGACTGCAAGGGCCACTGCTCACTGCCCCCTCGGAAGGATGGGGTGTGGAGTGTGGGGGACATTATCTGTGGGGAGCTCCCACCATGTAGGGCTCCACTCGGGGAGGCAAGGGGGTTTAGGGTGGGCCTGGGTATTCTGCTTTTCTAGCAAGTTCCCTGGAACTGTGAAGAGCTGTGTAGACTTGGTGCACAGAGGGCACAAGCCTAGCACAGCCCTTCCTGAGAAGTGAGTGCCTGGGATGTATTGAGTGGCCAGCCCATCCTGGCTCCCCACCCAGCTCCACTCTGGTAAATACAACATGGCTTTTCAGAGTCGATGGGATTCCATTTCCATTACATATATAAAATAAATCCAGCACCGCCTTATAAAATCAAAAAACAGAAAATGTGTGAAAATAGTAGGGGAAAGGATCGCGGATAAGCTCAACCGGCGCTGAGAAAGATGGCTGCTGTCTTCCTCCCCAGAATCCGGTCTCTGTCGGGGTGTCTGTCACCCAGGGAGTGGAATCGGCCACAGCAGCTCTGCTTTATCACAGCAAAGCCCGGGGGACAGAGTGGGGCTGCCCCCAACACCCTCCATCTCCCAGTCCTGCGCCCTGAGAAGGACGCCGAGTCTCTTGGCACTTAATGCCTTTACCTAGACCTACCCTGGGCCCCAACAGGCCAGGACCCTAATCCTTCCTTGCTCTAGGCAGAGGAGGCTGTGGTGGATCCTAGGGAGGGGGTGCACATCTGGATTCCTGGCCAGGAGCCCACATTCCTTCCTGGTGAGTGTGAGCAGATGGGGCCTCTGGAGAGTTATGAAGAGATTGCTGGCGGCCTCCTGTCCCACTCTAATGGGACCCACCCAAGGGCCAGAACCTCACTCATGTGAGGGCCTGGTTTGGGTCCAGAATCCCCCATGCAGACTGCTGAGCAAGCGTCATGGACCCAAGTGGGGTCTATGTCCATTTACCCCAGACAGCCTAAGCTCACTTAACAGTATCAGGGAAACAGAGGGGCATTGGAGACCATGACGTCCACTTGCCCCCAGACCCAGGCAGGAAGGAAGCTCAGAGAGCTCAGCAGGGCCAAGCTACCTTACCTGAGGGCAATCCTTAATGTAGTGTCCTTTGTGGAAACAGAGGTGGCATAGGTAGTTGGGCGGGGGCCGCTTGCTGGGCTTGCGGGCTTCGGAGGTGAGCGCCAGGTCTGAGAAGTGCTCGGTGAGGGAGCTGAGGCCATCTGCGATGTTGTTGAGGGAGCCATAGGGTGAAGCATTCCTGTATACACTGCTATTCAGCGCCTGTGGGGACAGAGGCCATTCAGGGCTCTGGTAAAGGAGGCTTCCACTTACCATGCCATACCAGTTCACACAGAACTTCCAGCTAGCCCCAAAGCCTGAGTTCAAACCCTAACTCTAGTTGTGGGAACATGAGAGAGACCCCCCCCCCCCCAGGCTTGCATAAGGGTAAAGTGAAGTCCTGAGTCTAAAGTACTGTGTCATATGTCTGGCCCGCCCCTGGGTATATGGCGATGATGTTAACAGCTGTGACTGGTGTTACTATCAGTTCCTGACACACTGCACCAGATGTAGAGAGAGGCCAACACTATCAACTCGACAGGATCTAGAATCACTTAGGAGATAAATCTCTCAGCATGTCTGTGAGTGTGAGAGAGTTTCCAGATTGGGTTAAGCAATTTGGGAAGACCCACCCTAAATGTGGGAGGCACCATTCCATGGGCTGAAGTCCTGCACTCAATAAAAAGGCGAATCGGGTTTGCAACAATGTGACCATCGGCCCCAGGCTCCCGATGGCACGGCCTCCCTGTCATGATGGAAGTACCCTCTGATGCACACTCTTCTTCCTTAAGCTGCTTTAGAAACAAGAAGAGTGACTGATACAGACAGCATCATGGGAAGCCTCTTGTCAGCTATCTCTGTCGACTCTGTTTCCCATCTCGTACAGAAAAGACTTGGGAGCTTGGAGTGTGGCTGCCATTTTGCAGAACTGGCAGCCCATGCACAGAGGAGCTCGGCCAGCCTGAGCCACCTCTCTGAGAGCCTGGAGAGAGAAGTGGCTACCTCTCCCACCTCCACATGACAGGAACCAGACACCCCTTGAGCTCCCAAGCATACACAGCTCAGGCCCTCCTGGTGTATACAGCCTCTATTTATAGGTATCACGGGCTCCGGGTGGCATGGCACACTGGAATTTAGTGAAGGTGGGCCCTGTGGTGGGGCTGGCAAGGAATGACCAAGGGCTCCCCTTTCCTAGTGAAGGGCCAAGGCTAGAAAGCAGCAGCTTCCCTGGGAAAGTCAACAGTGAACCCGGGCATAGTGGATGGAGTCCTCTGAGCCCACTACAGATGCCCCAAGGGGCAGAGATGAACTCTGGCCTCAGGCTAATGTGGAGATGAGGCCTTGTTTTTAGGAGTCCTTAGGCTGATAGAGAAACAAGATCCCTGAACCCAAGATCTCAGACTCCTTTACAAAGGGGGCGGGGCAGACCTAGAGCAGGGGCGGTCCTCTGTCTCCTCAGTGTGAGAAAGGGAGAGAACAGAATTGACAGACGTCTAAGGCATGGAGTACATCCTGCCTAACCCCAAAGAGAATGGCTTCTAATCTCATGTTTCCATCTTCAGAAGCTGGTCACTCAGTTCCTAGAGGATCCAGCCCTCACCTTCCAGGTAAGGCCATACCTCAGACAACTGCTGGGTGACCCTGAACTGGCCCTTTCCTTCTCTGGACCTCTGCTCCCTCTTACATTTTTTGGGCCATAGTCTGACCATGGAAGAACACAATGATGCCATACCTAGAGCTGCATACACGGCTAGCACACAGTTTTCCTCCAGTGAGGGAACCACATGGCTCGTGACAATCATGTACTTAACCATCTGGTGCACCATAAAACCCAGGTCAGAGCACTCCAGCACCATCAGCACATAGTCTAGGCCAACTCTAGCTCTTGGGCAAGCCCAGGATGGAGCGGCTCCCTAAGAGGCAACAACCCCAATGCTGGAGGCAGTGAGCCTATACAGGGTCACTTTCTGAAGTACAGGGGGACAGCTCTGGTGGGAATCAGACAAGGTGGCCATGGTGACAGGCCAAACCCTAGGAACTGTGCACTTAGGGACATAGCTGGCGCTCATCACACTCCAGTGAGTCACCACTTAACAGATGAAATGAGTATTCCAAACTTGTACTGAATGACCTGGAAACCAGTAACAAAAACAGTTTTCTGGGCTCCGCCTCAGAGTCACCACAGTGGTGGCTTGGGACCAAAGGCATATTCTGGTGTGTGATCAAATATCCATAATGAGTTCCCAGTTTAATGATTTTAAAGCATACAGTTCCATGGCACTAAGCATATTCTCACAACCACCACCACCACCACCATTCACCTCTCGACCCCTCCTTCTCCCCAAGCCAAAACTCGGAATCCATTGGACCATCTGAATCCATTCCTGACCTCCTTCCTGACCCAAATCTGCTTTGCCCTGAAAAATTTGGGCAGCAGCAGCCACTTCACAGGCCTCAGAGCATCAACTCCCAGGTCGCTCTAAATCTTGACAGGGAGACCTGTCCAGTGCCAGGAGGCCACCGGCTCTATCGTACCAAAGTGGCCTGAGTTGGGACAACACAGTCCCAGTCTCTGGGAGAAAAGTTCATCCAAACAAGAAATCTGAAGCTCCAGACCTGTGACTCACGCTCACGGCTGGGAACTGCAATTTCACAAAATAACAACCCTCTTCTCTTGCCGCTTTCTTTTCTTTGCTTTGTGCTGGATAGGGATTTAAACAAGTCTGCAGCCTTCAAGACTGTTTTAAGAGGAAGGGGAAGCTTGGTGGATGCCAAAAGTACACTAATTACACCTTAAACAGTCCTCTCCCCAGGCCTGTGGCCACACTCATGGGCTTACAACAGCTCCTCAGGCATCCCCAAACAGCCAAAAGCTTCTGAGCAAGCCACCCTCTCTCTGGCAACTCAATAGTCCCAAATGCCACTGAGGGGCACAGATATGCCTTCTCTAGTAGCTCCATGGACACAGCAAGGCTAGAATCCCCCTCCCAGATCCTGGCCTCCACTGTCCCCCAGCCTGTCTACATGATTGCCACAGCTTTCTTCTCTAAGCCCCAACCCAAAACAAACACACAGAACTAAGAATCTAGAGAGTAGTCAGTTGATTCAACCACATTCCCATGTTATTAGTAGAGAAACCGAGGTTCTGAGTGCTGCAGGGACTCAGACCCAGTTGAAACAAAGAGCCAAGAGTCCAACTTGCCTGGTCAGGGGCAGGCTTTGCATGTTAGAGAGCCATTTCCTCTGCAAAGCTCTATTTGAGCTCTGGCCACAGAGGTGAAAGGCAAGTCTCGGCTGTTTTCCTGGCCTGCAGGAACTGAGCAGAGCACAGGGTTGGGACTGCCCTCTTGGAACAGAAGGGAAGGAGGACAAACTTGCCTGTCCCTGCAGGTGCACCATTGCTGCATTCAGACACTCAGGTTCTGAAAAGTACCCAGGACCTACGCTGCAGGGCCAGCAAGCAGAACACAGATGCATGAGTTCCCAAGGCCCTGCTGTCCAAGGAGGGCAGGCCCACTTATGATGTAAGTAAGCCTCTGGACTACATCATCGTCCTGGGTCAGTGACTGCAGAAGCTGGCAAGAGGCATGGGATCCTTCCACCATAGATTTGAGATACAGCATCAGACTCATGGTCATTGCTGGAACCTTCTCCAAGGTTCTTGATGGGCTGATAGGGAAAAGTAGATGAGAAGACACTGGTTTGTTTTGACCACTATTGAGTCGTTCTGGTATAATCTACAGAATCTCTTCTTTTTCTTAGTTTCCCTTAACTGCTAAGACACCATTTTATCTGAGCACTGATCTCATTTTTGTAGAGCTGGAAATTGAGACTCAAGGCAACACAGGCAAAATGTGTTGGCCAGTTATATTTTACCCACACACAGCCTCCGAGGCCTGTCTCCACCTATAAAAAGGTAGCCAGAAGCCGATGTCAGGTGTGACATCATTTGTAAAGCCCCTTGGTGCTGAGCAAGATGTGGTACCTGCTTCTCTGGACTCTGTGAGAGGGCTGGATTCTGGAGAAGGTTAGTTCTTCTGTAGACTGTGGCGAGCACAGGCAGAGTCCTAAGGCTGTGCCCCACTCTCCCCAGAGAAGCCTGCCCAGCTGGACTCCCCTGCAGGACTATCAGAGGGCACCACAGGCAAGGGCAGAACTGGCAGATATTTCTGAGAGTGGCCCAGAGAGAGTGGAATGCTGAACCATAGAGATGAGATGTGAGACAGAGAGGCAGGAGCAGCAGGGCAGCAGGGGGTAGTGAGACACAGCCATGGGCAAGGCCAACAATGGTGAA
Organism: Onychomys torridus; assembly: GCF_903995425.1. Lineage (NCBI taxonomy): Eukaryota > Metazoa > Chordata > Mammalia > Rodentia > Cricetidae > Onychomys > Onychomys torridus. The sequence goes on from NC_050451.1 coordinate 30,517,904, forward strand.
GGCAGTGCCCATGGTGAAGGCAGTGCCCAGGGAGATTAGCAAACAGAGATGCTCTATGTCCCTGCTCTCACCCAAAACAGGCCCAGAGGAAGGAGCCTGATTCTAGCACCAAGTTCTATGGGGGTTTCTTTCACCAGCCAGACAACTATCTTCCCATCTTCTAAAGCCACCAAGCCCTCACCTCTGCACCCAAAGCCACCCAGACCTAACCTGTTGTGGAATATTAGTTTAACTATGTAAAGATGTGCTGTATGTATGTTGTGGAATATTAGTTTAACTATGTAAAGATGTGCTGCATGTATGTTGTGAAATATTAGTTTAACTACGTAAAGATGTGTTGCTTTTGTTTATGTTCCCTGCCTCAGGCACCTGATTGGTCTACACAAAAAGCTAAATGGTCAATAGCTTGGCAGGAGGTATAGGTGGGACTTCCGGGCAGACAGAGGAAATAGGAGGGAGAATCTAGGCAAGACAGAGACAGAGGGAGAAGGAGAGAAGGAGACACAAGGGTCTAGACAGACAGACAGACATGGAGGAAGCAGGAAAGCAGGACATACAGAATGAAAGGCAAAAGCCCTGAGGCAAAACACAAATGAAGAGAAACAGATTAAATTAAGTTAAAAGAGCTAGTGGGACAAGCCTAAGCTAAGGCCGAGCATTCATAATAAGTCTCCATGTCCTTATCTGGAAGCTGATTGGCGGCCCAAAGAAAATGCAGCTACACTCACCTCTGTACCCAACACACACAGCACACACTGCAATAAGAAACCATCCACAGCACCGATGATTGTACCCCTTCTTCCAGAGATCTGTACTTCTGTCCCTAAGGCCTAGTGGAATGGTGCACAAACCCATCCTCTACACACAGACAGGTGGGTATATGCTGGGTTGGGGTACGGGAGACAGGACAAACAGGTGAAATGGGAGCCACAGGAAAATGAGGCACACCATAACTGAGGGCTTCCCTGCCACACTCAGCTCCGCCCCCATTCTTGTTTCCAAGGCCAGGAATCTATGAACTGGCCAAGTCAGATCATGACCCTTTGCTTGTACTGCTCACACTTCACACGTAAAATAGTTCTCCCTACCCAGCTAGTGCTCAATAAAAGACCCTAGACTGAGGATGTGGAAGGGGGCAGAGAGAAATAGAGACCAGGGATTGCAGGAGTAGACAGTGGGGACAGGATAGAGCCTAGTAGAACTAGGGTAGAGTAAAGACTTTATACCCACTAGGGAAAAGTAAAGATTTTATCCCCACCTCAGTTCTTTGGCCCCCAACCCGGGGTCACCACTCACTTGATGGTACTCATGGGACATGTCTCCTTGCCCTCTACCCAGCTAGCACACAAGCACTGGGGACCCTGTGCCTCACACTTGTGAAGCACACCTGTCAAGCAAGAACAGAAAGCGTGAATCTGAAAAACCGAGGACTGGGCAGAACTATGGTATTAACCAGTCCAGGGTACAACTGAGGCCATATCCTCTACAGCAGAGGCCTGGACCTGGAATCCACTGTGAAGTGAGTGTGTCCACGAACTGTGAAGTCATGGGCAGACATGTGTGCTTGTGTCATATGTACTGGGCTTACACCATGGAGTCCAAATGCCTGAAGATTCTCATGACCGAAAAGGGTAAGGGCCATCTGCACATCAAAGCCAATACCAGGACATGGATGAAGACAGGGTTTCACCATTTCTCAAGTGCAATTAATCTAGCCACCAACACCCATTCCTTGAGACAGCACAGGAGGCTGAGACAGGGGAGACCATGTTCCCAGCCATCTGCCCTACCCCACCCACCTAGTAGAAGGAGCTGAGCATCCAGTGTGGCCAAAGCACTGAGTGAATATCATGCTAAACTGGGACAGGCAGGATTTCTACCCTCAAGTCCAACAACAGAATTATAGAGAGACACAGCTATGGCCCAGTGCTTGGCAGCCTAGCTGCCAAGCCTGTTCCCTGGCCTAAAGAATGACACCTTACAATGCCTGGGGGGCGCTCACCAACCTGAGAAAGAATGCCTGTGTGGCCTAGACAGGTGTCTCCATGATGGGTAAGGTGACCTGCTGACATCCCATGCAACCTAAGTCAGAAGCTCATTTTTTAATAAAAGGGGGTGACCTGTAGGTCCCTAGCCCCTGTTTTGGGTAACTGTTGCCCTGCTTGCAGACCTTGACCTTGATATCCTCCCAATGCTAATTCCCTGCAAGATTCCACCCTCCTGAATGCTTAAGGGAAGCTCCTTGTCTGTGTATCCAGCATATTGGGCATTAACAGCTTAGATACAAGATTGTAAAACATCACAAGCGGGTTTGGGGATTTAGCCCACTGGTAGAGCGCTTGCCTAGCAAGCGCAAGGCCAGCGGTTAGATCCTCAGCTAAAAAAAAACCAAAACATCAGAAGCGAACTTCTGCCCTCCAGGGTTCTCCCATTGTGCTGTAAGCCTGTAAAAAGAAGAAGAAGAAGAAGAAGAAGGAGGAGAAGGAGGAGGAGGAGGAGGAGAGAAGAAGAAGAAGAAGAAGAAGAAGAAGAAGAAGAAGAAGAAGAAGAAGAAGAAGAAGAAGAAGAAGAAGAAGAAGAAGAAGAAGAAGAAGAAGAAGAAGAAGGGGTCAAGATCATGATGGGGAAACCCACAGTGACAGCTGACCGGTGCTAGTTGGAGCTCACTGACTCTGGACTGACAGCTTGGGAACCTGCATGGGACCGAACTAGGCCCACTGAATTGGGTGACAGTTGTGTGGCTTGATCTGTTTGTGGGGGTCCTGGCAGCAGGACCAGGATTATCCCAGGTGCATGAACTGACTTTTTGGAGCCCATTCCCTGTGGTGGGATACTTTGTTCAGCCTTGATACAATGGGGAGGGGCTAGGCTCTCCTTCAACTTGGTATGCCAGACTTTGTTGACTACCATGGGATAGACTGAGGAGTGGATGGGGGTAGAGTGGGAGGGAGGTGGAACTGGGGTTGGTATGTAAAATGAAAATTTTTTTAATAAATATATTTTTTAAAAGAAGAATCACACCTTGGCTACCATAGCCCATGTTGTTATAGCAGCTGGAAGCAGAGCTGCTTCCTAAGGCAGCCACAGGCCTCTCAGGAGGGATATCCATTTGTGCCATAAGGAACACTTTGGAATCTGCCCATTGGGACGGGGCTGGAAATGGTATCCTAGTATAATCATAAGCAATATCAAGGCTTAGACACACAAGACTGCTAGGTCCTTCCAGAAATTATAAGTTAACCGGTGCAGCCAAAGGAGGATTGAGCCACAGAAGATATATTAACATGCACACACACACACACACACACACACACACACACACACACACACCGGGGTTGGGGAACAGATTCAATGGCACGTGCTTGATTCTGTCCCTAGCTCTCTGAATGCAACCTCTTCCTCTGGACAATAGGGCTGCTGAACCAGGCAGAGACACAGGAATAAAATAGGAAAACAGGGTTTTTCTCCTCTGTGTCTCCTAAACCAGGCCAATTAGAGTAAGAACACATTAGGAAACCTAGTCCTACACAAGTGCCCGTGACTCTTCAAAAAGGTTGGTTTTTGGTAGTGCTTTCCTAGCACGCATGAAGCCCTGGGTTTGATCACCAGCCTAAACTGGACATGATGCATACCCTTGTAATCCCAGTACTTGTGGAGTGGAAACAAAGAGATCGGAACACAAAGACTGTGGGAGTCAGGCCCAGCCCCCTCCTAGGGAGGAGAGTGACTTTGTTCCACATGTCCACACTGGAGAGCCTCTGGACACCTGCTGTAGGCACACGTGGTATTTCTACCAAACTCCCAACAGCTGTCTAGGCTGGGGACTTTTGTTTGTTTGTTTTTAATGTTTGCACTTAGTTATTTATCTGTGTGTTTGTGGGCACACACCACAGCACACACATAAAGGTCAGAGGACAACCTGTAGGAGCTAGTTCCCTCTTTCTACTGTGTGGGACCCAGGGATTAAACTCAGGTTGTCAGGCATGATGGCAGAAGCCTTTACCTGCCCACCCTCTCACCAACCTTACTTTGTTTTTTGAGACATGGTTTTACTCTAGCCTAGGCTGGCCTTGAACTCATGACAATCCTCCTATGCTGGGAATACAGATATGAGCCACCTCCTCCAGCTGGAACCTTGTACAAGACCCTATATTGGTTCCCATAATTTCTCATTGCTATCTCTGTGCGGAAGGGCTGAAGACCGTGGATACCACTAACAAATCTGCAATGGGTGGGCCACAGCGGCCAAGAGTGGGCTCTGCAGCACCATGGAAAGTGATGTGAGGACTCAGGGGTTCCCCCTCCCCACTTTATGTCACCAAGAAGAGCTTCCTGAAGTTAGAGCTATGCAGCCCAAGAGAATGTATAGCTGACTGAGTGGAACTCCATGTCTGTCTGACTCAGTGGGCCATCACAGGACCTGGAGATGGCTGGAAGAACACTGGCAGGTATCCTGAGCCAAAACCATCCTCTGTTGAATTAACTATAAGAAATGTTAGAGCCGGACGGTAGTAGCACATGCCTTTAATCCCAGCACTCAGGAGGCAGAGCCAGGCAGATCTCTGTGAGTTTGAGGCCAGCATGGGCTACAGAGCAAGATCCAGGACAGGCACCAAAACTACACAGAGAAACCCTGTCTTGAAAAACCAAAAAACAACAACAAAGCAATGTTAGGATGAGGAACTGTTATCACATTTTGGATTGCAGAATTTCTCTGAGTCTTTACTGTGCTAGAGAGCATTGTGTGAACTAAAAGACATAAGCTGTGCTTTCTAAGCCTATTTGAGCCTTCACTTCCCCCCACCCCAGCCCCCGGTTCACAAAGGAGGGGTGGTCCTTAAACAGTGGAGCAGCACTTTCCGGCTACTTCTATTCTCAGAGAAAAGGGGAAAGTTGTCCTAAGAATCTGAATTAAATGACATGGGGCAGTCTCGTTTCCCTGGTGTGGAGGGCGTGGGGTACAAAGACTGCCCAGGACCAGCTCTGAGAACCCCTCCAAGGGTCCAAGAGGTAATGCTTCACTCTACTTTTCCAGATATGGAATTCATGGTGGCTACACTGCTGGGAATTTAAATTCCAAACAGAATTTGGCACGGAAGATCCACACAGCCCAACCCCCTCCGAAGCCCCACCTCCTCCTGCAGCACCTGGAGGACAGCGGGGCTCAGCCAACGAGTCTCTCTCTCTCTCTCTCTGAAGACATACAGCTGTGACCACAGATGCCATTTCTGAAAGTCGGGTTTACCAGGTCTCGCTTCAGAACCCAGAAGTGTTTTCAGACACTACAAAGTGTCCATGTCCACTTGAAAGCCACCTTCTGGAGCTTGTCCTGCACTTGTATGTGAATGCTTCCATCTTCCTCTCTGCTCCCAGAGCCAGAGGGCCACTCAGGACCCTTGGCTTATCTTCAGCTCCCAGGGCTGAGGTTTCAGGGGCACAATAGGCTTCTGTGCCCCCGTATCCTCACCTCCCCCAATGCCAGCTGCATTCATGGTGTTTTGCTATTGTGGAGGGAGCAGCCTGGGGGCGGTGCAGGAGGGGGTGGGCTCTTGGCACAGGGGCTGGTGCAGACGGGCTATGGTCAGCGGTCAGCATGCAAGTCACATCCACAGGCACTGCCACCGGGCCTGCCAGGCCTCGAACAGAATGGCAATGCTTGTAGACCCTGGGTCCCTTCCTAAAGTCCCCTCTGGAGACACAGAACTTGCTGCTTTTGCACCCAGCCCCTTGGTGGTGGCATTGACTTGGGAAGGAGGGTCCTCACCTCTCAGCCATATCAGGTCACCAGCTAAGCTCTGGACTCAGGAAAGGCCCATGCCCAAGAACATAGCTGGGGTTTTGAGAGGGTCTAAGAGGTCAAGGACTGGGAGGTGAGAACGAGGGAGCCAGAACCCAAGAGTACAGCTCTCCAGCCTCCAAGGAAGCCACAGGTCTTTTAGTGGGAAAAGTCCCTCTCACCTCCCGGGTCCAGGCTGTCTGCTGGCAGATATTCTCTTGTTTATATATGCCTCCAACCTCAAACATACCACCCTGGCTGGAAGCAGAGATTAAATCTACTCTCCCCGGGAAAGCTGAGGACCGGGGAGATGGGAGCTCCTTGGAGCCAGATTACAAGAGACTTCCCCGACCATGGCTCCAGCTCCTCCCACACTGGGCCCTTTCTTGAGGGAAACTGAGGAACATGGCAACAAAGTGGTAGGAGACGGGTCTCACTGAACCACAGCTGGGATCCTGAAGGTGTAAAATTTCCTGAAAGGATCACTGATTGATGGGCAGGCAGCAGAGCAGAGACCACATGTGAGGAAAAGGCAACTCCTGGGTGGGAGCAGAGGGAGTCTTATAAAGCCTCGTTGAGGCCCTGCTGAACCTCTGGGCCATGGTCATCTTCTCCGTAGATGGAAGATCCCCCCCCCCTTGAGTACATTTCCATCCAACTATGACCCAAGCCAGCCAGCACCCTATCCACTCACTTGCCTTTTGCACAGGTATTTTCTGTGTGACTCTTAGCCCCAGGTTCCACATTCCCACTCGTGCATAGAAATGTTTGGTAGGAGAATTAATAATGGAAACGCTCCATAAACAGTTCTCCAAAGTCATTGGTCACCTGAAGCCAGCTCCTCAAGTGACAACAACTTGTCTTAAGAAAGGAAGATCCCAGCCAGGAACCACTCCTCAGGGCACAGAGCATGCGTTACGGTTTATAAAGGGCCTTGGCATATGAAAACTATTCCCCCTGGCTCTGCTGGCACCTTTCCAGCCTTGCCACCACACCCAGCCGCCCCGCTCCGGGACACCGCTTCTACCTCCACAGGGCAGCTGGGCAGGTCTTGAACCACTGCTGCACATGTCCGTGGTCCTCCAGGAAACCGTGGCAGTGTGGAACACATACCCGAGACCAGAAAGAGTGGCCTTCTGGCTCCACAACTCAACCCCAACACACCTCAGGATACCCTGGCCTTATTCCCAGACCACCTCTAGATCAGAAAAGTGCAAGTGACCCCCATGTGTGTCCCTCTACCCCTGCACCTCAGCAGAGGGAAAAAACCACAAGGGTGCCAGTGACAGAGGCCCTGAGGGGTCAGCAATTCCCAAACTGGAATAAATGCGGGAGGTGGTGTCATGGGAGATAGATTCTGGGAAGGCTCTGGTTAAGACCCCACAAGAGGGGCTGAGAGGTCATGGACACCTGTGTATTTATTTAGCTGGGGACAAGCACTGTGGAAGTAGACTTTGTAACCGAATCTATTGAACAAGCAGCCTTTGCAACACATCCAGGTTTTGGGAAAAGGCACTAGGCAGCTGGAGCCCTCTCTCCCATCGCCACAGCCACCCCCCCCCCCCCCCAAGGATTTCCCTTTCATTTCCTTCCAGCCTGGGAAGGCAGGGGACAGAGCAGTCTGCTAGGTCAAGCCCTCAAAAACCACTTCCTATGTGGCTGGGGGAGGGCAAACAGCTGCAGGATGGATCTAGGGGTTCCCAAGTGGTGGGAACAGGAGGAAAAGCCCCTGAAAGAGTCACTGCTTTCCAGGGAGCCCTCCAGGCGAAGAACCACGGAGGTCCAAGGAGAATGCTCTAAGGCCCTTCCAGAGGAGTTCGGAGCAGGCTCTGCAACCCTCGGTCCCAGCTGCCGGCAGCCAGAAAAGTTGATAGCGTTGGGCGAAGGAAAGACTAGGAAGAGGGTCCCCGCCCTAGCCGCACCCCGGCAGTCTAAAGAGAATCCGGAGACACCCCTAAGCCTGCTTACTAGGAGCAGAGCTCTGGGCTGGGAGAGGGGGCGGGAGGGCCCTGCCCAGGCCTGAGCTGCTCCGAGCGGTTCTGCCGGGAGGTGACGCGCTCCGGGCGCCCCAGGGACTTCGGGAGGCAAGTTTGGCAAAGCTGATCCAAGCTAAGCCAAACCGAGCCGGGCAATGTGGAGCCAGCCCCGAGCCAGGCCAGGAAGAGCAGACCAGATAGGAAAGGGGTCTGGAGCAATGGGCACGGGGCTGGCGCACGCTGGGGCACCCACCTCTCCGCGCTGCAGCTGGAAGACGCTGTTAAGATAGCTGGAGTGCAGGGGAGAGCCCAGCTGCTCCGGGCGGCCCTTGCCGAAGGCCAGCTCCGGGGGCGCGGCGCCGGCGGGCGGCTCGGGCCGGAAGGCATCGAAGGCACTAGCCTGGTGTGTGTCCTGAAGCGACAGGTAGACCCAGTTGAGCAGCTGGGCCGGCTGGTACACCGAGGCGGCGCTCGTGTCGATGGCAGACAGCAGGCTCATTTTGCCGTGGCGGTGCCGGCCCCTCCCCGGCCGCCCGCTCGCGCCCCCCTCCCGGCGGAGGGGCGGGCACCGGGGAGCCTGTGCCCACTGCCGGCCGCCCTGGCCCCGACGGCTATCACCCAGAGCCCCGTGCCCCGAGCGTTGCCCGCAGCGGCCGCCACCACCGCCGCCTCCCCGGACTGCAGCAGTGGGCGCGCGCGGGCGGAGGAAGGAGGCAGAGAAAGTTGGGCAGGAAACTTTTGGCCCCGCCCCGCCCCGCCCGCTGCCCGCCCCGCCCCGCCCCGCCCGGGATCCGCTATCTGCCTCTGCGCTGACCCCTCCGGAGTCCGCTTCTAAAGGGTGGGGTCCACCGAGACCCCGCCCCATCCCGACCCGTCTGGCCCCCGTCCTCGCTCTCCCATTGGCTAAATATGGATGTAGGGGAGGGGCAAGAAAGAAGGCGGGTCCGCACATGCAGCTCCCTGCCCGCCCCCATACCAAGAGCGGCCTCCTCCCGCTCCCTCCCCGGGCCAGCGCAGTTTCTCAGCCGAGAGCTCAGAACCAAACCGGCCCAAACACTCTGCCTGCTCCACTATAGGCTGGCTCCCATCACTTCCAAGCCCTCTCCAGCTAATTCGTTTTCACACCTTTTTTTCCCCTCTCTTCCCTCTTCTTGTTGTTACTCTGATTGTATTTCTGTGGCTGTCTTGGTGTTTTCCAACCTCTTTAAACGTGTCTCTTTGAAGCTTCCTTCTGCTTCCCTTGCAACCCTCTAACACACACACACACACACACACACACACACACACACACACACACACACACACACACACACACACACTCCTCTCGCTATCACCATAGAACCCTCCCCCTCCCCCTTAATTCCTTCCATCTGCAGAATCACTTTGCTGACGGCCTGCGCTGAGGGGGGCCCCGAGTTCCTGCCCAGGAAGGGCTCCCCTTCTCCACGCCCCCACGCCACCATCCCCACCCCCCTGCACTTCTCCTGTTTCTGCTCCAGGCTGGCCTAGGCTTTTCTCCTCTATTCTGCTCCCTGGCTCCATCCTCAGCCCTCCTTAATCTCTTGTAGGGGTTCCAGGACCCTAACCTGGCCTAAAAGATCCCAGAAACCCACATCTGTCTGGAGAAGCCTGCAATAGTCGCTGGCTTCCCAGATCCTGGTGCCTTAACTCAGGGTCCCAGAATGGTGTGTGCTGCCCCATATCCCTGGACCTAACAACTAGGTCCAGCCTCTCACTGCCCTGTGGGGACTCAAGTCACCTCCGTCTCCTGTTTGGCCCTGGAACCGTTCATCCAGCCTGGAGTTCAAGTGAGGGAAGATGGACTTGTGAGTAGCCATCTCACCTCTGCCAACCAGCCTGTGTTCTCTGTAAAATGGGAATGATCATATTCAAACTTGTATCTGTTGAGTGGAAGCTTGGATTTGGTAAGTAGAAGCTGTTTCAGGAAGGCCACTTCTTCCCCACCAACCACCATGCCAGGGCACTTCAGCACATCTGCAGATGCTTGGACCTGACAGTGGTGACCAAGAGCTGTCCAGTGTCACCAACCAAGATCCCATTTGACCTCAGATCTCCATTTTTTTGAAAGAATTTTGTTTATCAAACAATTGACAGTTATTAATTCAAATGACAATGTGTATGCCAATAAAATCCCAATATTTTTATTCATCAAAGACGTATCTATAAGATGGATGTGGTGGTGCATTTCTGTAATCCCAGCATCATGGAGATGGAGGCAGGAGGATCAGAAGTTCAAGGTCATTCTTGCTACCCAGTGAGTTTGAGGCCAGCTTGGGCTACATGAGACCCTGTCTCAAGCGGAATAAAACAAAACACCCCCGCATTTCTACAGTTCCGCTAGAGACTTTGAGCTCCTAAAAATATGAATTAGGATTTGAAACCACCCTCCGCAGACTTTAAGGACAAGTGATAAACGCTGGAGAGATAAGGGTTTAACAGTTAAGAACAAGTATTGCTTTTGCTGAGGACCTGAGTTTGGTTTCCAGTGCCCCTGTCTAGTGGCTCACAACCACCAGTAACTCCAGCTCCAAGGATATTTTCCAACTGCACAGTGGGGAGTTAGGAAGCCCAGAGGAGAGCCTGAGACACCCAGAAACTTGACTCTATTAATCGATCTAGCTTTCTAGATGAGGTCACCCTGTGCTGTTAAAAATATTGACCTTTCCCCCTTAGTATGAATTGCAGATCCAGATTCCTTTCAAGGTCAGACAGGTAACCACCAGATGGAAGTAGAAAGGTGGTACAGCCAAACACCCATTCTCACCTTGAGACTTAAGTCTGACGTTGACGCCTGCTTAGAGAAGGAGACACCAGAATTTGACACCAGGAGGGTGCTTGCTTAACTGATAATCTCTGTCTCTTTCCCCACCCCCTCCCTGCAGTTCCTACCTAGAACCTGGTGCACCACCAGGGGTTGATAGGGAAATACTTGGTGGGTTGCGATAGATAGATAGGCAGATGAAAAGATAGCAAGATTGGGCCCCTTGGAAGCCTGGGTGGCCTCTGTGGGTTTGCAAGTCTCTCCTTCCCTCTGTCCTTGGGGTACTTGCTCACTGTGTGGGCTCCGTACCCAGTAAGTGATCAATAAATGTGAACAGCCTATGGGCAGTTTGTTTGAGCTGGCCTGAGGTCAGCCCCCAGATGGCTGCTGGAGACAAAAACTACAAATTCCCTGAGACAACATGGGCTGTGGGGTGGGATTGTGGGTAGAAGTGGCAGGGAATCCCCAGAGGACTGGTACTAGGCCAATAGGCTGGGCCAGACCAGTCCCCATGCCTCCCTGCCCAGACACACACTTAACAAGAGGAAGAAGCATTGTGGCCCAGGCAAGGGAAGGGACTTGCGGTGGTCACACAGTAATCCTGATTACTAAGTCACCTGTTCCTAACCATTCCACTGAGTTCCCTTACTGGTCTCTGATTGACAGATTTACCCCACGCAGATAGCCTTGGAACTGGAGGGAGGAGGGAGTTTCATGTGAGGCTCCAGTCACCTGGGGATTCTTTCTAGTCTATGGTCCACAACATGGGACAAAGGAGAGAAATCAGGATTTAGAGAACCTTGGCAGGTTCCTCCCTTCTCTTTCAACTGTGAGAGTGGCTAGCTCATCCCTACCCACTTCTCCAGGGACTAGTAGATCTAAAAGATGGTATGACCAGAACATGCTTTGCTAGCTATTAGCAACCATGTGGCAGAGAAGGGTGGCACAGGCCATCTTCAAAACAATAATACTCATGCTGTCTAGGAAAATGAGGGAAGGGATAGCAGGTATGTCTCTGTCCTGAAGTCACTCAGGAAATGGGTCTGAGAAGTCCTACTAGGGTTTTAGACAAGAACTCTGAGGTCAAAAGACTAGGAGAAACAGAGGAAGGAGAGGGCATTGAGGAGGCCCTGGGGAGGGAATCAGTCTTCACTTGGGGCCAGTAAGGCAAAGGAAATGCCCAAGGAAGATGGGGCTTTCCTATTCTGTGCAAGCCATGCTGCTTATCTCTCTGCAAAACAGAGCATGGTGATTTATCACACAGAGGGAGGAATCCAGGAGTCTGCAGATCTCTGGCTGTTCCCAAATAGCATCAGGATTACAATGAAGTGCCCACTGGACGAGCCTGAGGTTCTCCTCCACCTGGGCCAGGGCCCAGCACTTGGGTGCTTCTAGACTGTGTGTTGACAGAGAAGATGTCAGTTTACAACAGAGAGGGCAAAATGACAAACGCTTTCCGGACTCCTGTTCCTGTCCCATCCCCCACCAGGAGAGCTCTGGGCAGACAGACCTCCCCAGACTGGACGTCAGGTCCTCTTTAACACAACACTCCAGGTCCCCACTCATGAGAAGATGGCATTGTCCCACAAAATGACATTTTCTTCACACCCCGGCTTTCTGTTCTCCTTCTGTGCATGTGTACACTTAAGGCAACTTCTTACCCAAGGATTCAGCCCCTTGTCATCGAGGCACACAGCTTACTAGACACCAGCTAGATTTTGCCCCCACTGACCCCAGATGCCCTTCTGCAGTGAACAGATGGTAAAGCCGTAAGAGCAGCCTGACCACACTAGAGCCCTCACACAGGCCTTTAAGAGAACAGCGAGAGACCAAGGATGTAGCTCCGTCGAAGACTGTTTGTCCGGCATGTGTGAGGCCTTGTATTCCATACCCAACCCTGAGAAAGAGAGAGAGAGAGACAGAGAGAGGGAGAGAGACAGAGAGACAGAGGAGAGAAGAGAAGAGAAGAGAAGAGAAGAGAAGAGAAGAGAAGAGAAGAGAAGAGAAGAGAGAGAGGGGCAAAGTGACTTTGAACACATTGATTAGCCTTGGGCTCAGTCTCCTAGAGTGGTGGGAAGGGCTTGGTCCCTTAGAGATCAAACTCTTCCCAGTTATGAGACATTGACAAGATGAGTGTCCCACCTGAATAGTGTCCTGAACAGTTAATGAAAACAAACAAAAAACCAAAACAAACAAACAAACAACAACAAAAACTCCCACTGTTGCTTGAGTCCCAGGACCACTCAGGAAGGAATGGGTGGCCTGGGGGCCTGCTCCTGGAAGGCCTCCATGGGTACCTGCTTGGTCTCAGGGCTGCAGGACAGTGACAGATAAGCTTGAGAGGGACAACCTGTGGGCAGGAGGCCTGGACAACCTGCATACATGGCCCAGGCAACCTGGCAGAGTCCCCTAAATTTCTGGTACCTGGAAGTCCACAGAACGAGCCTGGAGCATCCTCCAAAAAGGAGTGAGTGGGCAACAGCCACTCTGCCCCGCCTTCTGATTCCACATCCACTTTTAAAAAATGAAAAGAAATAAAAAGGCACATGGTGTGCCTTTCCTCAACGGTCTGTCAGCAAATTCCACCTCTGGAGGGACCCCAGGTCTCCAGGGGTTATTGGTCACTCCAGAGATACCTGCTCATGCAGGATCGGTGGTCCAAACAAGAATATAAGCTTCTGTGCATCACAGCAGTGGGAAGCAGTTTGGAAGCCTTCTACGTTTTGACTAACGGGACATCTGTTTGAGGGGTGGGATTAAGAGACCCACCCTGAAGCTCCGTGAGCAGAACTCTCTATGCTACTTTGAGAAACTCCTTGTTCATATCAAAGGGCAAAGGGGGAGCTGACATTAATTTGAGGGCCCCCAGACAATTCATTCTCAGATTCTTTTTTATGGTAGCTATCTTCATAAAATCCAAATAATCTTTGGGCATGGCATTCAAGGACTTGTCTGTTTCTGATTCCTGTCCCCCTGCGCCCCCCCCCCCCCACCCCACCCCACCCCACCTCCCCACCCCCCGCCGCCTTCTACCTTCTTCCTGAATTGTCTCCCAGCTCTAACACATGTGGATAGCATTCTCCCCATGAGTGAGACAAGTGGCTTTTCCCACGCCTCTGGAACAGCTTCCGAAGGGAGTCTTCCTGCAGTAGCCCACCCTTCAAGCTCAGCAGAAAACTGTGTGTGATGACAGCCCCCACCCTCACCCCTATCCACTAAATAGCTCCCCTCTATTCTTGACCCTTCGGTGTTCCCATGGTGTGACAGATGTAAAACCCACCTTCCTCTCACGTCCCCCCCAGCCCACCACTGGGCTGTGAGTGGCTCAGCAGGTACCATCATCTCCTCTGTTCACTCAGCTCTGCTCCAGAGGCAGCCTTCTGTTTACTTTAGGGGTGAAGTAACAAGCTCAGTGCATCCTTGTGTTTACAGGCTGAGAAATGGAGACTATGGGGCCTGTTGTGGAACAGCTCAGAGACACAGGGGTTGACGATGACAAGGAACTCCTGCAGGGACTGGCAGCATGTGCCGGCCATCTGTGTCCTCTGCTACATTTGAATGTGCCCCACCGTCTGTGTCCTGGACATGTAGTCCTTGCAGTATCAGTGTAGAGAGGTGGAGCCTTCAAGGGGTGAGCAGATGCTGGGGACGTGGCTCAAGAGTAGAGGGTCTGCCTAGCATGTGTGATGCCCTGGGTTCAATCCTGAGCATCTAAAAAAAAAGAAAGAAAAGAAAGATGATTAGGTCATGAGGGCTCTGCCCCATGAGTGCACTAATACTACTTTGAAGGGATGGGACTTATCATAAAGACCAGCTGTCCTAGTTAGGTTTTCTATGGCTATGATGACATACCATGACCAAAAGCAAGCTGAGGAGGAGAGGGTTTATTGAGCATACACTTCCACATTGTAGGCCATCACTGAAGGAAGTCAGGACAGGAGCTCAAGCAGGGATGGAACTCGGAGGCCAGAACTGATGCACAAGCCATGGAGGGGAGCTCCCTCCTAACTTGCTCCTCATGGCGTGTTCAACCTGCTTTCTTAGAGAACCCAGGACCACCAGCCTGGGGATGGCACCACTCACAATGGGCTGGGCCCTCCTCCATCAATCACTAATTAAGAAAATGTTTACAGCCAGAACTTATGGAGACATTTCTTCAATTAGAGTTACCTCCTTTCAGACAACTCTAGCTAGTGTAGAGTTGACATAAAATTAGCCAGCATACCAGTTATCTGCCACCCTTTTGTATATGTGTATATGTGACCGCATATATAATTATATGTAGGGTGTGTGTGTGTGTGTGTGTGTGTGTGTATGTGTGTGTGTTTGTGTGTAGGTATGCTTGCATGTGCAGCATGTGTATCACTCAGATGTTCTCTACTTTGGTTTTTTTTTGTTGTTGTTGTTCCTTTTCTTTTTTTGTTTTTTAGAGACAGGGTTTCTCTGTGTAGTTTTGGTGCCTGTCATGGATCTCACTCTGTAGACCAGGCTGGCCTCGAACTCACAGAGATCCACCTGCCTCTGCCTCCCGAGTGCTGGGATTAAAGGCATGCGCCGCCGCCGCCGCCACCACCACCAGGCTCTACCTTGTTTTTGTTGTTGTTGTTGTTGTTTGTTTAGGTTTTTGGTTTTGTTTTGTTTTGTTTTGTTTTTTGAGACAGGGTCTCTTACTGAACATGGAAATCATGGAGACTGAGGCAGAGGGAATCTGAGTTTGAGGACAATCTCTGCTTCACAAAGAGTTTCAGGTGTGGGCTAAGAGTGAGACCCTGCTTCAATGCCCCCTCTACCAAAAGCAACAACAATAACAACAAAACACTTAGGTGTGGAATCTGCCTTTTGAGTCCCCACAAGGCCGAGTTCAGACATGAGCCCATCTCCTCTCAAGATGTCGGCTGTCTCATTATGAATGGCCATAAACAGTACTCTCCCCAACCCCCAGTCCTCGGCTTCCTGCATTTCTAGTTCTCAGGTCAGCATTGCTGGAGATGGCCCACTCTGTGATGCCGCTCCTGGGGAGACACATTGGAATCAGAGAGAAGACATGGGAGCAAAGACCTTACTCTCCCTCCCACCCCAGCAGAAGCAGCTGCATCTCTGGGTCTTGGGATGAAGATTGCTAAGGAGCAGCCTTTATGAGGGTTGCGGCTCAACTTAGCTCTGGTGATGGAGGGTTCCCTCCGCTCTGGTGCTCTATACAGAGAATGGTTTGTGTCTGTCCAGAATCTTAAGGAGAGATTTTGTCTATGTTGTTCTTCTTTGCACATGTACAGATGTGTGCATGTGTGCCTCTTGTATGCACACAAGCACATATGCAAATGCCTCTGTCTTCATGGAGTTTCATGATGGAGTAGACAGACATGACCTGATAACAGATGTCCAGAGCCGGGGTTGTGGATGGTCTTGAGTGGGAAACGGGAGTGCTGAATGGTGGTAAGGGAGGAAGGGGTGTGATCCGTGTGCTCCTGTCAGGACACTGGCTGCTGTGTGAGCTTGGACTGGAAAGGAGAGGAGTTACTCATTCACCCAAACTCTCGGAGTCTCTGCTTTGTGTACCAGAGCACATGTGTTCCACGTGCTGGAAATAAGACTGCCAATGCAAAATATGAATATGCGTGCCTTCAGTAAGCTTGCATTTTAAACTGTGTGATGAACAGCATGATAGAAAATGAGGATACTGGTAAGGCCCATTGCCAAACACACAACACACTTTGGTGGCAAGACAGAAATCAAGCTGGAACTGACTAAGAATGTCCTTCCTGCTGGCTAAGTTTCATAGTCCTGAAATGTGCTTTGCACATCGTTGGGGGAGAAAGCCCATCCAACCCAGCGGCAAGCCCTGCATGCTCCAATGTAAACTCGTCAGGAGTACAAGAGCAGCATGAAGGTTATGAGGGTAACCAATTGGTTTTAACTGGATTTGAGCCACAGAAGGAACTCAGACCTTGTACCATAAACATGGTCACATACTTATGACTAAGACTGTCATAGGCCCAAGGCAGTACCTACAACTGTTATCTTGCTAAGTGGACATGTTGTGAAACATTTATGTTTAGATAGATAGATAGATAGATAGATAGATAGATAGATAGATAGATAGATGAGAATTCTGGCCTCAACCTCAAATAGAAGAAGCTTCTCTCTTCAGTGGTCATCAGATAATACAAAAAACCATAAGCGGCCCAAGTGCTAAGAACAATGACTATGAGTACTTGGTGCTAAGTGGGACCTGTCAATTGTTCCCCTACAGCTCAGAAAACATCGGGGAAGAAGGGGTGGAGAGAGTGTGAGAGCTGGAGGGTGAGCAGGAAGGCTGTGAAATGCCGTCTCCTGGACACGACACAGCCATTGCTATGTGCCAAAATCAAGCCAACACAATTAGTCAGCATTCCGACAGGCAGCACCAGTTGGCCTCAGTGTGTTGCTAAAAAGGAAAGAAAGAAGAAAGGAGAAATGAACTCAGTGTGTTCATTAAAATCAAAAAGAAGAGGCATGAAGCAGGGAAGGGGATGTGTGGGGGTGGGGCGGGAGGATGGGAGTTGGGATGGATATGATGGAGATGCATTGTTTATGTGTATGAAAGTGCCAAAGAATAAGTAAAAGATATTAGATTAAGAAAATGGAGACACACATACATGTACATCCACACAGACACACACAAAATAAAATAAAACAATTTTTAAAACTGGGTTGGGGATTTAGCTCAGTGGTAGAGCACTTGCCTAGCAAGTGTAAGGCCATGGGTTCAATCCTCAGCTCAAAAAGAAAGAAAGAAAATGGAAAGTAACAAAGCAAGAAAGTGGGATAGAAAAGTCAGGTGTGGAGATTGAGCTGACGGCTTAGTTAGTGGAATACCTGCTCAGCATCCATAAGGCCCTAGATTCAATCCCCAGAAGTCAAGCATGGTGGCACAGGCCTGTAATCCTAACAGGTGGTGAAGGCAGAAGGATAAGCAGTTCAAGGTCATCTTCAACTACATAATGAGTTTGAGGCCAGCCTGTGGTCCCTGAAACCATGCCTCCAAAAGAAGAAGAAGAGAATAAAGAGAAAGAAAAAGAACCCACCTGCGCACAATAGCCCCTGCCTTCATCCTATCTTCTCAAAAGGCTGAGTCATTCAGAAGAGGATCACAAATTCAAGGTCAAGCAAGGCATGACGATACACGCCTTTAATCCAGTGAGGCAGAATCAGGTAGATCTCTAAGTCCAAGGCCAGCCTGGTCTACAGAGAGAGTTCCAAAACACCCAGGGCTACATATAGAGAAACCCTGTCTCAAAACAAAACAAAAACAAAAACAAAACAAACAAGTTCAAGGCCTGCCTGGGCTAAACTTATTTTAAAAAAATCAAGTCAAGCATTGTTTGAACGAAGCCACTGGGGAGAGCCTCTCTATCTAAGAATCAACTAATGAAGACCTGAATAAGGGGATGAAGCGAAGCTTGGAAACAGCAGAAGGAAGGTGCTCCATGGCCAGAAATCAGGAAGTTAGAGGCTGCAAGGTAGAACTGTGTTTCAAGTGCCCAGGGGGCATGAAGAAGAACGCAGGAGCCCAGTGGAGGGTAGAGGTAGAGGGAGAACAGTGCAGGGCTCCACTGGACGTTCTTATTGGGAGTGGATGGAAAGATTCCTGAGGGTCCCCAATGGAGCGCCAGTGATCTGAGCTAGACGGACAGTCGGCAAGGGAAGATGAGAACTGGGCAGTGGCCACTGCAGAAATCTGGGCAAGGGACACCAGGGCCTGCTGCGGAGAGCTGTTTAATGGCTGGGCAGTAAACGGGGGCAATTCTGGCTACGTTCTTGAAGCAGAGATGAGGAGACTAAGACAAGCAAAGCTTTAGATTCTCAGGCCTTCAGTCTCAGGCTGAGGGCGGCATCTTGGGCTTGCTGGCATGCCATGTGAATCCTTAGCCTCTGGAATCAGGAACACTAAACTCTTCTAGTCTGTCTGCATTTGTTGTCTACCTAGTCAGCTGTTTCTGTGGAGCACCTGGCTGCTGTGTATTGGTGAAATTATTAAGGCCACTCCACGTAGTTAAAAGGGAGGTTTATTTTGTGGGGTAACTTACAAATGAAGGGGTAGGTTGCAGGGTCTGGGAAAGGTATGGCACAGTCCGGCAGTGTTCTCTGGAGAACTCTGTTCGGTCTCCCTCCAGCGTCCAGGGTCCCGGAACCAAGAGCGAGACCTCTTCCCGATCATTGGTCTTCTGCTTCCTCCTCCGCCCTGCCTTGTGGGCGTGACCATTACCGAAGCCTCATTGGGGGCTGGAACTTCCAGGCCAATGCTGGGATGGCTATCCACTACAGCTGTGGTCACCTCATTCTCTCTGTTGTATGAGATTCCCCCACCCTCACCCGCCTCACCCCACTGGTGATAATGGCAGCACTCGGCAGGAGGCAGGGGCAGGCAGATTTCAGTGAGTTTGAAGCCAGCCTGGTCTACAAAGTGAGTTCCAGGACAGCCAGGACTGTTAAACAGAGAAACCCTGTCTCGGAAAAACCAAAGAGAAAAGAAAAAAAAATTTTTTCTCCTCATCACCTCAGTTAAGTGACAATCCAACATGACAAGCTTTGACTCTTCCCATGGCCTCAGAGTCAAGCATGTATGCTGGCCCAAGCAGAGGCAAGGGCAGAGCTTATGGTGAAATACTGTCCAGACACATAGTGAGCCTCTCAGGGTGGAAGGCTTGGAATCTGAGGTTGGTATGCTCTGGACCCCCACGCCCTGGCAAAGGCTCTTAACTGATCTGGAAATATCCCTATAGGGATAGGCTCCAATTTCCAGCTGGCAGAATATTCCAGACCGGAAGCTGAGCAGTGCCTCCCTGAGTCTCCCACCTTTCAAGCCTAGGTTCAGAGCGCTGGGCCTTGATCCTGTGCAGGCACCATTTTTTTTTTTTTTTCCTCTTGGAACAGGAGCCCACACCATTACCCTAGCAAAAGCATTGCCTTGAACTTGATAAGAAGCCAGGATGGACAGTGGTCTTATTTTAAGTAGGACAGCATCTTTGGACTCCCTCCACTGTATGCCAGGGCGGCCCCTATCTCAAGGCCATCTCCTGTGGAAATAAAATGGATTTATTCTGCAGTATGAAGCAGACCCAGGGGAGAACTTGGTGACCCTTGGTCATCGTCATCGGTCATCATCAAAAGCTTTAATTAATTGCATACTGTTGGCTTGATTTTTCCATGCTGGTCACTACCCCTGGGGAATTGGTTATCTGAGACAGATAAACTTGTTCAAGATGCAAGTGTTAGAAGCGAGGCTTGCAAACATGAGGAAGGATCTGGAACTCAGCAGATGGAAAGGATCTGGACGGGGGAAATGGCTTATGTCCTGGATACGACACCAAAGGTTCACGTGGCCACCCAGTAGACAAGTGGGACTTTATGAGAACAAGGCTCTTTGGTGTTCCTAAGCATGCTGTCAAGGCAGGGAGAGGGCAGGCCACCAGACAAGGGAAACATTTTGTGGTTCGTGTACTTCAAGAGGGACTCGCATCCACAACAGCTGAAGAACAATTTCGGCTCTCCAATAAAAATGACAATGCAGGTGCTGAAGAGATGGCTCCATGGAGAACATGCTGGCTGTATAAGCATGAGGATATAAATTTGGATCCATACACTCACATAGATGCTGTGCCTATAACCCCCATGCTGGGGCAGAGGAAACAGGAAAGCCCTGGGCCTCCTTGGCCAGCCAGTCTAGCTGAGAAGGTTCATTGAGAGACCTTGTCTCAGAAAATGAAGTGAGAGGCTGGAGGGATTGCTCAGCAGGCCAAGCAAGGTACCTGATGCCAACCTGATGACCTGAGAAACCCAAAGGACCTACATAATGGAGGGAAATAACCACACCATTTGCGGCAAACTGTCCTCTGACCTCTGCACAAACACCAAGCACATATACCCCTTTACAATTAATCAATCAACCAATAGAATTTAAAAATTAAAAAAATAAAGTGGGGAGAGAATAAGGAAACGCCTGACATAGACCTCTGGGCCTCTACGTGTGCACTCATAGGTGAGTATAGCAACATACATATGTAAACGTACAAGCAGGCCCCTCCCACATACACACACAAAATGTAGCTTAGTTTGTAGAATGCTTGCCTGGGATCGAACCCTAGAACCTCATAAACCCAGTATGGTGGTACACACTTGCCATCCCAGCCCTCAGGAGGATCAGAAATTCCAGGTCACCCTTAGCTATGACATATGGAGTTTGAGGCAAATTTAGGCAAGATATACGACATCCTGTCTCCTCCCCCCACAAAAGATAAATAATCCTGTTTTTTTTTTATGAGCAAATAATCTGATTAGACATTTCTCCAAAGAAGATGGATGAATCATCTGAAGGCACCTGAAACATACTAAACCTCACTAGTTATCAGGGAAATGCAAACCGAAACCTCAGTGAAAGACCTCCTTACATCTACAGGGACTAGGGAGGATGTGGAGAAATCAGTCGGAGCCCCACACTGTCACTGAAATGATGCAGCCATTACACACATTTTGGAGGTTGCTTAACAAATGGGACAGACGTTGGGCAGTGGTGGTGCACTCACCTTTAGTCCCAACACTCAGGAGGCAGAAGCAGGCCAGTCTCTGAGTTCGAGGCCAGCCTGGTCTACAGAGTGGGTTCCAGGACAGCCAGGGGTACACAGAGTAACCCTGTCTGGAAAACAAAACAAACAAACAAAAAAGAGTGAGACAGAATTATGACCTGACCCAACAATAAAGATCTACCCAGAAGCACAAAAAAATGAGGACATGGATGTACAGATGCTCATGGTAACAGTGCTCACACTACAAGAGGCCATGACTACAAACTCTATGATGTGGGGGTGGGGGTATTAATATTCATCCAAGAAAAGGAAGAAATTGCTGGTACTAGCACAGCATGGACAAGCCTAGAAAATATTAGGTGAGTCCAAAAGCCATGCAGAAAAGATCTTTTTTTTTTTTTTTTTTTTTTTTTTTTTTAATTGTACTTAAATGCATGTCTGAAATAGGCAAGTTCTTTGACCCAGAGAACAATCTGCTGAAGGCAAGGGCTGAGGGCAAGGGCTGAGGGATAGTGGTAACTGTTCAGTGGGCATGGATTTTCATTTTGGACTGAAGCTGATGTGGAATTTAATAGTACTAACAGTTGCCCAACTCGGGACTACAGTAAGAAACAGAGCACTATAAAGGAGCTGGAGGTTGGTTCCTTGGTTAAGAGCCCTGGATGTTCTTCCAGAGGTCCTGAGTTCAATTCCCAGCAACCACATGGTGGCTCACAACCATCTGTAATGAGATCTGGCGCCCTCTTCTGGCATGCAGGCAGAACACTGTATACTTAATAAAAAAATAAACTTAAAAAAAAAAACAAAACAAAACAAAAAAAAAGAGCCACTCACTCTTCTGCATGTGACTCCTATAGCTGAGGAACTGCCAGGGTCACAACAGGAAGTGTCTCTTCAGCGCCCCCTATGGGTGGGTATGGGCCTTTCCCCTATCTTGTGCTGTGTTTAAGGATGCAGATAGCCAGGGTAGCAGCATTAGAGCCCTGTCATAGCAACTTGAGCAAAAGAGAAGAGCGGCTACAAGGCTGGGTGCGATGGTGCGCATGGGTGCAGGACATTCGAGGGAGAAGAAGCTGAGGGGAGCCGCTTGGAGGCACAGCACCCTTCTCCCAGCTGGCTCTGTTCAAATTTCCTTCAACTGTGCTGCACTCCCATGCCTGCCAGAAAGCTTTCCTCTGCTCACCTACAAGCTGAGCATCACCAGACACATGGCCTTGACGGGATTCAAATGCTAGGAAACCCTAGGCTGGCTAAGCTTCTGAAATCATTCCCCTGGGTCAAGCATCCCTCCAAACCAGCTGGACCTCTGAAAGGGGTGGGGAAGGGCTGTTCCTTGTCTGTTGGTTGTACCATTAGGCTGTGGGAAAGGCAAGGCTTAAAAACACCAGCTGAATCTCTCTCTGTTTCCTGCTTCTCTGGAGGTCTCAATGCAAACTGACGAATCTGAAAAGAGAACTCCATCCTAATCAGCTTAGGCTGCAAGGTCTATGGAGACCCATTGGACAGAGGAGAAGAACTGACCATTGGCATTTCCCTGTATGGCCTCCATCTGTGTTCTAAATATTTACCCTATATCCTTAGCTGGTGCTGCTTTCACCCTTCACCAGTTTCATTTTTGCAGCAGACGGAGGCTACCACAGAGCTCTATGACTGGTCAGAAGGCATAGAACAAGTGAACTTGGGGGCCCTGACCTAATCCAGACACCTACAGAACAACCCCTAATGCCAAAGATTTGGGGAACATCTTAGAAGAGGGACGGAAAGACTGTACAACCAGAGGACCAGGATAGCTACTTCTAGACAGTATCTTCTAGAAATGGCAGGGATGCTCAAACAAGATCATACTGATTGACATGCCAACATGCATGGGGAAAATTTAGCAGAGCTCCACACTTAAATGAAGAGCTACTGGCAGCTGGTGGCTACTGACTGTGAGAGAACCGGTTTTCTCCAGGAATGAGCCCTCTGATAGATTCCCCAATCTTGTGTGGCCAGTCCTAAATACATATGACAACACCAGCTGGATTCAGTGGGTTGTGTATATATACAGTGTGTGTGTGTGTGTGTGTGTGTGTGTGTGTGTGTGTGTGTGTGTATACACCTGTGTAACAATAATAATTCTAGAAGAAGAGGTAATGAATTTGAGAGGGGGTGGGGGACATGGAAAGAATTGGAGGGAGAGAAGGAAGACTAGAAATGATGTAAATACAGTGTACTTATGTCTGAAATTCTCAAAAAAGAATTTAAAAGGAGAAAGGTGAGGAGAGGCCATGGAGGGAGGGCGAGCTGGTGGGAGAGTTAGGAGTGGTGACATCATGTTTCAGGACTGAGAGAATCAATGGACTCCTACTGCAGAGGAGCAACAGGGGGACACCTTCCCAGGGAAGCCCCGAAGCCCTCTGGGGCTGCTGCAGGCTTGTGTTTCCAGTGCGCCCCACTGATGACTTTCTATCCCTGTTTCTCCCAGAGGGATGACAAGGCCGAGAGTCAAAGGAACTTGTCCCAGTAGAACAAGACTTACTTGAGGATGCTCCAGAAGTTTGTTCCCTCTCTCTGTGTGCCCTGCTCCTTCCTTTACCCACGTCTTAAGAGGTGGCAGGGTTGGGGCCAGGGTTAGGAGTGGGGTCTGAGTGCCTGTGGCCAGATTGAGGCAGCTCAGGTTCGGCAAGGAATGCTGTAGAACACATGACCACTGGAGGTCCTGTGGGAGCTGGTGTAGGAGGAGGCTTAGAGGTCACATCCTCCAAATCAGCACAGCCACGAGGGAACTGGGACTCCTCCCTGTGACGGAGGCCATTTGGTTCTGAGCAGTAAACTGCAGTTGACCTGGAGACTGGCCAGTGCTTCAGAGGATGAAACTCACCCATTAGCCCGCTAGATCCTTGTAGACTGGCCAGCAGCAGCTCCAGAGGCTGGGAGGGGACCAGCTGGACCCCAGAGGAAGCCTGTTCCAGGAAGTGAGGCAGGAAGGACAGAGCTAACCTCAGTGGAACACGGACTGCTCTGAACCCTTCTCATCGATCTTCCTCAAACTCCACGAGGAGGGCACTCTGACTGTCGCTTCCCACTTTACAGGCCTGGAAACTGAGGCACAGAATAAAGTTTGTGTGACATCTCACAGCAACCGCATAGTAGACTCTGACTGTGACCCAGGCTACAATCCACACTCCTAAACTCATTCCCATGGACTCTTTGCAGCCAGAGAAAACGTTAATGTGCAAATGGTAGGTAGCTATGATCCCAGGAGGAGATGTGTGCGTTATAAACTGGTAGTTTACTGGACAGGCTTGAGGACGGTGGGAACATTGCCTAACCCCCCCGGTAACTGGTTAAATAGCTATGGAGTCATCCTAGGGAGCGTACTTTCATCCTATCCTTCCCATGGGAACAAAACCCTTAGCATGTTTTCCAGAGAGGAAAAAAAGGATGACTGGGAAGGTCTTGACCCAGCAGAAAACAGTGTGGTAATTTAGGAGGAGTGTGATATAAATAAGCCCCAAGAGGGCCGGGCGGTGGTGTTGCACACCTTTTGTCCCAGCACTGGGGAGGCAGAGGCAGGCAGATCTCCATAAGTTCAAGGCCAGCCTGCTCTACAGATCGAGATTCAGGACAGGCTCCAAAACTACACAGAGAAACCTTGTCTCAAAAACAAACAACAACAAAACAGAGGTGGTAGGGGGAGGAGGAAGAAGAGAGGAAGGAGAAAGAGGAGGAAGAAGAGGGGCAGCAGCAGCAGCCCTGGAAAGGAGCGGCGCCTTGTTCTTCCAACCCTGAGTCAGACACCTGTCTCTCCTCACACACAAATTTTGCTAAAATATTCTAACAAAGGTATTTTAATGCTATCAAATAAATGCACAACAGTTCTCAGAAGAAAGAGAAGATGTGTAAGTGAACTAAACATGCCAGGGGACCCTCAAGAAACCCCTCGAGACAGATATGAATTAAAGGGGGGCTGGCATGAGATATATGTTGCTGGGACTACTGTGGAAAGGAATTATGGTTGGAGACCTCACTAGGGTAATCTTAAGGATGAGGCTGTTGGTGAGGATGCTACGTGGCTGGCATCCTCCAGGGGAAGATGTCATGGTGGAGAGAAAGATGCAGGAGGAAAGAGCAGAGACTAGTAGAAGTAGGCAGGGAGATGGCTCCACATCAATGGATGATTCATCATTAGCTACTCTACTCTACCCCACACCAAAAAATCTCTGTCACTTCCCCAGAAGACTCACCACAAGACACTGTTAGGAACTGTGCATGGGGTGTCAAATAAAGACTAGCAAGAGGTTGAGTGTCATTGATCTATTCACGGGTTCTTTTTTTGGGTGGGTGGTTGGCTGGTTGGTTTTGGTTTGGTTTGGTTTGTATGTGTATGCTCGGGATAGAGCCCAAGGACTTAGGATGCTCCCGAGGGGAAACACTCACAGATCTATTCATAATGCTCCTGTTGCATGAATTCCCCTCCTACCTCCCTGTTTGCATCTATTCCCTAGTCTGAGCCATATGCAGATAATATCATGCCCTGAGACCTCCAGTTCAAATGCTGAGTTGTACTCCCACTATAGGTCTGGGCCAACAAAGCCCTAAGCTTGCGCAAAGGTTTGGACTTGAACCTGGCAACGACAAGGGGTGGGGACTTGTTGGCACAGGGATTCTTATATGCCTGAGGTCAAAGGAGACATGACTTCACTAATATCCTGTCTGCCAGCTAGGGTTAGGATGGGGTGACTGCCCCCTTCCAAAGGATTCACATGCTTGAAGGTTGGCCCCTAGTGTGGTGGCACTGAGTGTGGAACCTTTAAGACATGGGGCATGATTACATCATGGGGGTACTTTCTGGGAAGGGATTAGTGCTGGCTCCTTGGCGTTGGTTTATTATCAAGCCACCCTATGCAACTGGCCTCTTCTGCATGTAAGTGAGCCCTCTCTATTTTCAGCCATGTTGCAACCCAGCAAAAGAGGCCCTTACCATAAGCTGAACAGACAGAGCTGCCCCATCTTGAACTTTCAACCTTCAAAGCACTAAGCTAAGTAAATTTTTCTTTTCTTTATTATTATTATTATTATTATTATTATTATTATTATTATTAAAGTTTCAGGTTATTATACAAAGTAAGTTCATTGTAGTAAGTCTCTTTTCTTTGTAATACATTCAGCCTTAGGCATTTTGTCATAGCCACAGAAAAAAGCCCAAGAGACTTCTTCATGCCTGGGGAACTCAAATCTGAGCCTCAGGGGATGGAAAGGGAGCCATCACTGACGGGATTAGTAAATTGGATGCTGATATTCCACTCCACCACTCCATCCCACCTAAAATGACAGTAAGAGACCGAAACCATGAAACTCACTAGAATGGTGAGAATGGGGCGGGGTGGGGGGGGAAACTGATGGAAGAATGTAACTGAATTAGTGAGCTAAAGGAAGCTGGCTGGTGATGAGCAGGCTTTGAAGCCATGAAGCGGGCTGACTTACACTGTGGACTCAGCAGCAGGCTTTCTCTCTGATAGAGGTAAACATGGAGGTGGAGTCAGAAAGAGACGCAATCGGCCAATGCCTGCTTAGTTTCCCAAACAATGAAAACTTGTACTCACACAAAATCTGGCCCACAAATTGTTCATAACTGCCCACGACTGAAATCAGTCCATGCGTCTGCAGTATGTGAAGGGCAAGAGGAACCACCATATCTCCACATGGCTGAACAGACCCACCAAGCCTGAAAAGATGTACACAAATCTTCATCACACGTTGCTTGAAGAGCCAAGTTTGAAGGCTGTGAACTGTACTATCCTTGAGGTATGACATTCCAGAAAAGGCGAAACTACAGAGAAAGAAGCAGTCAGCGACTGCAAGTGGGGAGGAAGATGGGTAAACACAGGAACATCTCAGGGCTGTGGAACTATTTCTAATGATCATTTCATGATGCCTTTGTCAAAATCCATAGGATATCACAGCACACAAAAAAATGAACCTAAATGTCTGCAATTTTTATCATTTAGGATATTATCAGATCTCAGGATGCAATGAAGACCTGACAAAATAAACAATCTACTCCAAGTACTGGAAATTTCCAGGCCAGGCAGGGATACCTAGTGAGACTTGGTCTCAAAATAAAACAAAACAGGGTCTGGTGAGATGGTCCAGTAGGTAAACGGGCTTGCCACTAAGGCTGAGGACCTGAGTTCAATCCCTGGGACCCACATGATGGAAGAAGAGAACCAACACACACACACACACACACACACACACACACACACACACACACACACACAAGTAAATAAATAAATAAAAATGAGCTGAGCCGAGCCGGTTGGTGGCGGCACACGCCTTTAAATCTCAGCACTTGGGAGGCAGAGGCAGGCGGATCTCTGTGAGGCCAGCCTGGTTTACAGAGCTAGTTCCAGGACAGCCAAAGCTGCACAGAGAAACCCTGTCTTGAAAAACCAAACCAAACCAAATAAAATAACGGGCTGGTGGGATGGCTTAGCACTTTGCCACTAAGCCTGGCAACTTGAGTTCAGTTCCAGGCTTCCTTCAGTAATGAACAGAAACCTGAGGGTCAAACAAACTCTTTCTTCCCCAAATTGGTCTCAGTCAGTGTTTTATGGCAGCAACAGAAAGCAGACTAGAATCCCAGTCTTGCCCAGGACCTGGGTTTGGTTCTCAGCACTCACATGGCAGTTTACAACCATCTGTAACTCCAGTTCCAGAGCATCTGATGCCCTCTTCTGGCTTCCATAGACACTAAGCACATAGGTGGTGTGTATAGACATGTGCAAACAAAACACTCATGTAAATGAAAGTAAATAAATGGGAATAATAAATGCTCAAGAACGCTGTCTTCCCTCTGGAGTTTCCTGGGTAATTTAATCCAAAGCTACTAGATGGACATGCTGGTGCACGCCTTTAAGGCCAGCACTTGGGAGGCAGAGGTGGGAGGATCTCTGTGAGTTTAAAGTCAGCCTGGTTTACACAGCAAGCTCCGGGACAGCCAGGACTGCATAGAGAAACCTTGTCTCAGAAAACAAAACAGAAGCTACTGCAATAGCTCTGGTAGTAATATTCCTTCAAATTCAGCCATTGTTTGAACAAACTCCAAGTTAAAAAGCTGGATCCTGAATGGCAAAGAAATACAGGTTTTTTTCATATTTGTTTTTCCTTTAAGACAGAGTCCTGCTATATAGCCCAGGTTGGCCTAGAATTCATGATCCTCCTGTCTCTGCTTCCTGAGTACTAGGATTAAAAGCTTTGAGCTAACATACCAGACTTTGAAGGTCTTTTTTAGTACAGTCTTATTTTAAGGTAACAAAAATAATGCCATCCTATTTTTATTATAAGAGGGCTATTAAGAGCTGAGGGTGTGCTGGGAGGTAGTGGGTCACTTGGGAGGCAGGGGCAGGCAGATCTCTGAGTTTGAGGCCAGCCTTGTCTACTACAGAGGGAGTCCCAGTACAGCCAGGGCATCACAGAGAAACCCTGCCTCAAAAAAACAGCGCCCACCCCCAAAGAAGCTAAGGATGTGTTCAATTGGTGGAGTGCTTGCCTATCATGCATGAAGCCCTAGGTTTGATCCCCAGCACCACATAGAGCCGGCATATAACCGGAATTGTAGCATAAGCCCATAATCCCAACACTTGGGAGACAACCTTGGTAGGGTCTCCTTTTGGAACTTCACAAGCCAGGCCTCCATCCTCCTCTGCACTGATCTCAGCATCCCCCTTCACAAGCCAGGCCTCCATCCTCCTCTGCACTGATCTCAGCATCCCCCTTCACAAGCCAGGCCTCCATCCTCCTCTGCACTGATCTCAGCATCCCCCTCCAAGTTCCCCTCAACAGGTTACCAAGCTTTGAACCCTCAGTGGCTTTCCTAAGTCGAAGTTTCAAAGTACTTCCATGATCTTCCCCAAAACTTGTAGTCAATTCTGTCATAGCGATACCCCACGGCCCGGTACCCATTTGTCTTAGTTGGATTTCCTATTGCTGTGATGAAAGACCATGTCCAAAAGAAAGATCCTTAGTTTT
The DNA here is from genome assembly GCF_903995425.1 of Onychomys torridus. Classification (NCBI taxonomy): domain Eukaryota; kingdom Metazoa; phylum Chordata; class Mammalia; order Rodentia; family Cricetidae; genus Onychomys; species Onychomys torridus. The sequence continues at coordinate 30,547,016 of NC_050451.1, forward strand.
GTTTTCCAAAGTTTATCATTTTTGGTCAGCCACCCTCCAAACATATTAAATAGAAAAGTCTAGAATAAATAGTTCAAAAGTTGGAATAACTTGCATTATAGTATACTGTTAAAACTCGTGGGTTGGCTGCGAGTCATTGTCCATCTCATACCAACCCAAGAGATGTTCAGCTTTTCCCCAGGTCCATGTGTGGTGGGAGACATGCGCCCCATGTAAGGGTTGGCACTGTCTGAGGTTTCTAGCATCCGTGGAACCTGCTGGGACGTAGTCCCACAGATCTGGGATGCCAGATTACTAGCTAGCAAATAGAGGAAAAGAGTTAGTGGGAGGTGCTCACACACCAAGTAAAACAGCAGCGGTTCACTACCACACCTCTCCGAGCACGGCGAGCCCCAACCCCACAGCCCCAAATGCTGCTGCTCACACATGGCTGGGGACAGGAGCCCTCACTCCCTGCTGGTGACAGAGCAAGGTGGCACTTTGGAAGATATGCCCACCACTTCTCACTACGTTAAACCAAGCAACTTGAAAATTACGTCAACACAAAAACCAGCACACAAGTGTTTGTAGCTACTTTATTCATGATTGCTTGTGCTGGAGGCAGCCAAGATGTCCTTTGACAGGTGACCAGATAAACTGCGGTACATCCGGACAGTGAAATGTTTTACAATAAGTTAAAAAGAATGCTGGGTGGTGGTGGCGCACGCCTTTAATCCCAGCACTCGGGAGGCAGAGCCAGGTGGATGTCTGTGAGTTTGAGGCCAGCCTGGTCTACAGATCAAGATCCAGGACAGGCACCAAAACAGAGAAACACTGTCTCGAAAAATCAAAATCAAAATCAAAATCAAAATAATAATAATAATAATAATAATAATAATAATAATAATAAAATAAGTTAAAAAGAACTTATCAAACTATGCAGAAGCATGGTGGAACCCTAAACACCCAGAGTCATCACATCAGCCCGTTATGAGTGTCTCAATATTGCCCCGGCTAACCTAAAACACATAAGGATTCTTCCTGCTTCAGTCTCCTAAGTACTAGGATTACAGGCTCGATCCACCACACATAAATAAAAAAAATAAGCCAAGCGGTGGTGGCGCATGCCTTTAATCTCAGCACTCGGGAGGCAGAGCCAGACGGATCTCTGTGAGTTTGAGACCAGCCTGGGCTCCAAGTGAGTTCCAGGAAAGGCGCAAAGCTACACAGAGAAACCCTGTCTCGAAAAACATAATAATAATAATAATAATAATAATAATAATAAATAAAATAATTTTTTAAGAAGGAAAGATGGAAGGAAGGGAGGGAGGGAAGAAGGGAGGGAGGGAAGAAGGGAGGGAGGGAGGAAGGGAGGGAGGGAGGAAGGGAGGGAGGGAAGAAGGGAGGGAGGGAAGAAGGGAGGGAGGGAAGAAGGGAGGGAGGGAAGAAGGGAGGGAGGGAAGAAGGGAGGGAGGGAGGAAGGGAGGGAGGGAGAGGAAGGGCACACTGAATAATTATCTAGAAGACATGAAAACAAAAATACAGATATGGAAATCAGGGTGAAAAAGCTGAGGCAGAGAGATACCCACTCAGGGGCCAACATCTGAGTGATCATAGACAGCATCAGAAACCAGACATCAGAGAGAACAACAGAAAGAAAAATCAGCCCTCAATAACTCAAGAGCATCCCCTAGACCCAAGCGCTGTGTGTTCCCGGGGCGACAAGTCTCGGCCAAGGCTCCGCACATGGGGGAAAACAAATCTGTGCCTAGAAGATGACAGAAGGAAATGCTGGGGTCACACGGGACAAAAAGGAAGTCCTAAAGATTTTAGAAACACGCCCTGGCTAGCAACAGAAGAAGCCAGCAGCACACAGCGCCAGTGCTAGAAGAAAGTGCTGGAGTGCAGAGTTTGAAAGGAAATCATTCCCGAGCTCTCTAGCCGGTAGGATTTCACTCCATGCTCAGCCAGCCATCAAATCAAGTTGGAGGGTGGAAAAGCAGTCTTTGAATATTACCCCACTGACTGCTTTAAAACACACACACACACACACGCACACGCACACGCACACGCACACGCACACGCACACGCACACGCACACGCACACACACACACACACTAGTAAGGGATATGTCCCACCAAAAATGAGGCCATAAACTGAGAAAGAGAAAGGATCAGGGTCTAGAAAGCAGGGGCTCAAACACAAGAGAGAAAGCGGATCCCTGCGGCTGACCGGCTGAGCATGCAGCGATCAGGACAGCTGCCAGCTGGTAGGAGGGACCTCAGAGGAGAGGCCTGGATTCCCAGATGCCACTAAGAGAGGACAGATTACACAATGTGTGTGTGTATGGGGGGGTGGGGGTGGAGGACAAACCTCACCCAGCAATCCAAAACCCAATCAAACAAACTCATAATTACTAATTCCATAAGAAATTTTAAAAATGCTGCTGAGGGGAGACAAGGCGACTGTGCTGAAACTCATGTCTAAGCAAAGGACACTGTTTACGTAATCATAACAGATGCGGATCCTGAAAGTGACTCTCGACAGCGTTAGGACACAGTCACGGGGTGGGGGGAAGCAAGCACAGGAAGTGTGAATGTGTGTGTGTGTCTGTCTGTCTGTCTGTCTACAGGGGAGTGCATGTAGACAGACAGAGACAGAGGATAAGGATGCAGGAGAGCCCAGCCCTTCATCTCACATGGCTAAAAAAAAGTCAATTGACAAAGCTTAAAATGGAAACTTCAAAAGCAGTAATGCAAACGTTATTTCAGTGGCGATACAGAGATAAAACCCAAAAGAACTGTTTTAAAAAGGATCGAGAGTGGTTTCCTCCTGCCGGGTGGGGCACAGGGCAGGTAGCTGGGTTTGTTGTCGTGCAACAATGATTTGTCTGTTCAATTGTGCACACACTTCCTCTCAGTTGCCTCACTCAGTCTGTCCATCCATCCTGCCCAGGTGAGAAAAGAGGCCCCAGGACTCAGAACCTCCACAGCTAGCAAAGCCCTCCTCCATCATTCGGTCCTCACATTCCCTACTTCTTTGGACGGCTCTCACCAGTTCATTGTTTTTCTTTTGAGTTAGCTCTCTGAGGAGGAAGGTCAGGTTTCTTTCTGAAAGTCTTCCTCCAGCCTTGCTGACTCCAGGACATACATCTTTCAGCGATTTAATTCAACCCAGATGGAAGTATGCCTTGGGGAGTGCTGAGATTTGTAGATAAGCTTCGGGGTGAGGGAGGAAACCGAGGGTGGCAGAGTACACTGGCCAGGGATGGGAGTGTCCCTGAGGGATGAGTTTGGACCTGATGGAGCAGCCTCCTCCGCAACTGTCAGGCCTGTGGCCAGGTTTTGGTCCTCTGGCCACCAACCCAGAGTTTAGCATCCTCTGAAGTGTGCACACTCGATCCCGTCACCGTTCACATCCCGCCAACCTGGTGGCTAGGGCTTGGGTGGTCACATACAGACTTCTCTTTGAGGAGTTCAGTCTAGCAAATGAGACGTTAAGATGGATATGCCAATGATACTGTGGGGGAGACATAGTCACGGAGTACTTGACTCCAGGCTTCTTTGTAAAAAAAAAAAAAAATGGGTGCCACTGGCCAAGGAAAGGAGTCGTGAGGGACCCACTGGGAAGAGAATATAGCAGTTGTCAAGGTAAAGTGGCTGAGTGATGGTGAGTCACGGGAGTAAGAGAGGGGCTCTTAGGGCTATGTGGGGCATCACTTGGCCCTTCCTACCCCAAGTTTTGTGACCTCAGTCTCCTAACGTCAGCTTCTTCATCTATCTGATAGGGATGGATGATCATTATTAAATATAAAAACAAACAAACAAAACCAGGAAAATAGTGAATTACATTGTATTTTCTTTTTTGTATATGTATATGTTCAAGGGGGGGAGGGGCAAAGGTTGACACATTAATCTCTTCCGGAATCAATTTCCACCTTTATATGTTGAACCAGGATATCTTACTTGTCTCTTCAGAGTGAGATGATTCTGCTAGTCAAGCTAGACAGCTTGTTCTGGAAACTCCCTGTCTCTGCTTCCTGAGCACTGGGATCTGCCTGGTACTGAAATGGATGTTGGAGATCCAGAGTCTAGGCCTTAATTTTGGACAGAAAGTACCTCACTCATTGTGTGGTCATCTACCCCAGTCCCTACACTGTATTTTCCTTTAAAAAATATTTATTTAGGTGTGTGTGTGTGTGTGTGTGTGTGTGTTATGTGCACATGAGTGAACGTGCCCGATGAAGCCAGAAGAGGGCGTCAGATCCCCTGGAGATGGAGTTACAGGAGGTTGTAAGCTACCAGATATAGGGGTTAGGAACAAAATTCAGGTCCTCTGGAAGAGCAGGAGACACTCTGAATTGCTGAGCCATCTCTCCATTCTCCCCCCACCCCACTACATTCCCTTAAACCAGGAAATGTCGCACATGTTCATGTTGAGGAACTTGTTTCTTGAGCAGACCTCACCATCGTCATTTCACTTCTGCCACGTCACTTATTTTGACCATTTGTATTTTTGCTTATTTGGGCAGTTGGCCTCCATAAATCTGAATAGAACTCTTGTGGATTCAATTCATCAGGGCCCCTTGCCTGTGTTTGAGCATGAAGAGGACAAAGGTTGACATGTGGGCATCTTCCTGAGTTGTTTCTACACCTTATTTTTTGAGGCAGTGTCTCTCACTGAACATGGAGTTGGCCATTTCCATCACAATGGCTGGCTCAGAAGCTTCTGAGATCCACCTGTCTCCTCATCCCATGCTGAGGTCACAGACACATATCACCACGACTGGTTTCTATGTTGAGGAAGATCCAAGCCCTCATGCCCGCGAGCACTTTACCCACCAAGTTGGCTCCCGAACTGGATCCAGTCCTTGATTCGCCAGTTTCAGGAAGCGAAAGTGAGAATTTAGCTTGTGTAAATACCTCTCCTTTCTCCTCTGTGTTCCATCACATGCTCCATCAAATGCTCCATCACCCATATGTCCGTCTCTTCTACACTATCAGCTGTGTTTGGATAGCTTGACAATATACTTGTATTTCTATTTACCTTTTAAAAATTATTATCTCTTCTCAGTATCTCAAAAACCCCTAATGAGAATCAGGCTATTAATTCCTTTGCCTTTTCTTTTTGTTTTTAAGATTTATTTATTTAGCCAGGTAGTGGGGGGGGGGGCACACACACCTTTAATCCCAGTACTCCAGAGACAGAAGCAGGCAGATCTCTGTGAGTTTGAGGCCAGCCTGGTCTACAGAGTGAGTTCCAGGACAGCTAGGGTTACACAGAGAAACCCTGTCTCGAAAAACAAAACAAACAAGCAAAAAGATTTATTTATTTTATTTTTGTGTGTGCAAGTGTGCACAAGTATGTATGTGTATGTGTGTGTGTGTGTGTGTGTGTGTGTGTGTGTGTGTGTGTGCCCATGCATGCATGTGCAGAGCCAGAAGAGGGCATGACTGTCTTCCTTTATCACTCTCTGCCTATTAATTTGAGGCCTGGGGTTTCAGCCTGGGGTTTCGGTTAGGCAGGAGACCAGCAAGCTTCAGCAGTCCTCTGGTGTTCTGCCTGTCTGGAGCTGGAATGCAGGCATGCACAGGATGCCTAACTTGTGACAGAGGTGCTGGGACTCAAACTCTGGTCCTCAAGTCCTCATAGTTATGCAAGAAGTGCTCACCACTGAGCCATCTTCCCAGGCCCCAATTTTCTTTTCTTTTCTTTTTTTTTGTCTAATAAGTTATTTTATTATTGCCATGTGGTGGCGCACGCCTTTAATCCCAGCACTTGGGAGGCAGAGCCAGGCAGATCTGTGTGAGTTTGAGGCCAGCCTGGTCTACAGAGTGAGATCCAATACAGGCACCAAAAAACTACACAGAGAAACCCTGTTTCAAAAATATATTTTTTTATTATAGTCATATAATATATTATATAATTATAATTATAATAATTATATAATAATAGGTATTATATAATTGTTATAGTTATATAATTATAACTATATTTTAACAGTAAATTGTTCTGTTAACAATAATTGATAAAAATTCTATTATTATTAGAATAAATTATTCTGTTATGGTCATTTAGTTATATATTAGGGTTATATAATTATTATAATTATAATATGTTACTATTATATTAGAATTATTATTATAGTTATAAAATTATAACTATATTTTTATGCTTGAATGTCCCATTAGCTATACACTTAGCTGTTAGGTTGTTAAGATCATTAACATTTATATTTGATTCTTTAATCCTTACTAAGAAAACTCAGCATCTATGTTTGTCTATATGTTGCTTCAAAACATAGAAAACATTTGGGCATGTTGATGCACATGTGTGATCACAGTTCTTGGGACGCTGAAGCAGGAGGGTCTCAAGTTCAAGGTCAGCCTAGACTACATAGCAAGACTTTGTCACACACAAAAATTAATAGTAATATTACATTCTTATGTTTGTGTAAATGTTATTTATTATGTAATTAATACAAATGCTAAAATTAAATTTCCTTTATTATTTTTCTTGTAGTTTATAATTTCTCCCATGTTATCTTATTCTATTTTATTCCTAAACTCGTCTATTTTTTTAAGGATGATATAAAAAAGTCTATGAAATTTCTGCATCTTTTTTTTTTTTTTTGGTTGTTTGTTTTTCTGGAGCTGAGGACCGAACCCAGGGTCTTGCACTTGTTTATCTGTGTAACAGCCCTGGCTGTCCTGGAACTCACTTTGTAGATCAGGCTGGCCTAAAATTCATAGAGATTTACCTGCCTCTGCCTCAGAGTACTGGAATTAAAGGTGAGTGCCACCACCGCCTGGCCCAGAACTACATTTTTCTGGGGACATTTTTGACTGTTTTCTTCACAGGTGTATGTGTTCAATGTGCTGCCTTACATTTGTAATCAGAATAAGTCTTTATCTTCCAAGACTGTTTTGAAACTCAGTTATACCCAAAACAACCAATAAATGTCACGCATCTTACACTGAAAATCATGATTTTCATTTTTGTTTACTTGTGTAACTCTTTCCGTAGTGATGACCATCCAGCCTCTGTCCAGTCCTCCAATGCTCATCGCTTCCTATATTCAAACATCTCAGAACCCTAGAACTGTCTCCCTCCTCTCTGTGGCCTCTCCCCCACTGGCCCTTTTAAAGTCTCAGAAGAGCAAGCATCCCACTGCATCATCACAGGCTGTTCCTTCAAACCCTGAAGATGGCATGATGACTGCCAGACTCGTCTGTGCAGAGGATATTCCTCACTCTTCCTACTGTGACAACACACTTGAAGGTAATGTCTACACCCGTCCAAAGGTTCCAGGCCATCCAACCCTGAGGTCCTTAGAACTCCTCATCCTTGAACCAGCACAAGGATCCAGTAGTCAGGATAACACCCACAGAACTGCCCTTTCATTTCAAATGTCAGGTCTCAGGGCCAGAGAGATGATAGTTCAGTGGTTAAGAGCACATGCTGCTCTTGCAGAGGACCCGAGTTCAGATCCCAGCACCCAGGACCTGGTTATGACTCCAGTTCCAAGGGATTCTGATGCCTCTGAGCTCTGCAGGCACTTTTACTCACACACACACACACACACACACACACACACACACACACACACACACTTACTCACAGAGAGAGACATACTTTCAAAAAATCCAATCAAGGGGTTGAGGATTTAGCTCAGTGGTAGAGCGCTTGCCTAGCAAGTGCAAGGCCCTGGGTTTGGTCCTTAGCTCTGGTTTAAAAAAAAAAAAATCCAATCAAATAAAATCTTCATATGACACAAAATGCTTAGAAAAGTCCAGAACTAGCCATCTGTCTTGCATCACATCGTAACAGTGTCCCAGGTGGACCTGTATCACAGTAAGTATACTTCCCTTCATTCTCAAGCCCTGGCCCAACGATGCAAGCTGGTGTGATAAGGTTTTCACTTACTTACACAGAGTTGTTTTTTCCTCAGAATTTTTTTTAATGATGACAATATAGCAAACTTTGCACCACTGAATTTATTAGAGAGCTTTTCCTTCTTTTCTAAAATGCTGTTGCTTTTACATATTTTAATAATTAAATAAAAACATTTCTCACCAGGTGGTGGTGGCGGCGGCAGCGCATGCCTGCAATCCCAGCACTTGGGAGGCAGAAGCAGGTGGATCTCTGTGAGTTCAAGGCCAGCCTACTCTATAGAACTAGTCCAGAACAGGCTCCAAAGCTACAGAGAAACCCTGTCTCGAAAAACAAAACAAAACAAAATTTTCTCATTACTTTTTTTTGTCTTAAAATTATTTGACACAATGGTAAATGATTCTCATTCAAAGCCACACTTTGGGAGAACTGGAGTGCAGATCAAATACTATATTAAAGAGCAAATTAGCACATAAAAATTTTAAACTGTGGGCCAGATGTAGAGTCACCAGCTAAAGGTGCTTGCCACAGAAGCGCAGCCCCTGGACTGGATCCTTAAATCCCACAGTGAAAGGAGAGAAGCAATGCCCAAAAGTTGTTCCTTGACTTCCATGAGCATGCTCACACACACACACACACACACACACACACACACACACACACACACATACAGCATACACCAATATACACATTGCACACACATCATACACTCATCCATATACATTATACACACCACACAGTCACATGCACACATCAAACATATGCACACACATTGTATACACATATACAATAATAGCAATAATAATGATAAAAGTGAAATTTTTAAAAAATTTAAAATAAAAAGTTAAGGCTGGGGAGGTGGTGGCACATGCCTTTAATCCCAGCAATTGAGAGGCAGAGCCAGGTGGATCTCTGTGAGTTCAAGGCCAGCCTGGTCCACAGAATGAGATTCAGGACAGGCACCAAAACTACACAGAGAAACCCTATCTTGAAAAAAAATCTATATAAATAAATAAAAAGTTAAGAGCCTTATTGTGCACTTCATATAGGCCAGATGTACCATGAGCTTGCAGGCAGACTTGGTCTGTTTTCTGTTACTATAATGGAACACCAAACAAGTTCATTTATAAAGTCTAAGCATTTATTAAAGTTATTTATTATTTATTTAGGTATTAAAGTCTGGTTAAGGAGTCCAGAGCACAGTTCTGGAATCTGTGGGGCCTTTGTGGTGAGCCCTACCACGGCAGAGCGCATCGTGGCATCGTGGTGAGGCAGCCCCATGCCTACGTCAGCTCTCTTCCTCTTACGATTAACTTGAATGCCATCCTGAGGCCTCACCCTCAAGATCGCATCTAATCCTCATTACTTGCTAAATGTCCCATCTCCAAACACCATGAACATGTGACTGAGGGTTAAATTTCGACACAGGAACTTTCAAAGGACACATCCCAACCGCTGGAACCACTGTGCTGGCTGAGGGTAAATGGAGATCCAGGTGACCCTGACTTCAGGAGCAGCAGCTTTTGGTTCCCTCTGAGCCCCTAGTGTTCACTTTGCTGCTGTGGAGATGGTCCCAAGAGCAAGCATGCCTATGCTCTGCCATAGACAGGGTTGATGAATGAGATGAACGGGAGGTGGGGGGAGGCCCACCTACTGGGGACTGAACTAGTGGGCTGGACTATTGGGAAATAGAATAAGCAATGTCTATTTGTTCCTTGGAGGGCCTCTTGGGGGGGGGTGCTTTTGCTTCACACAAGAACAAAGGGAGTAGGCCCCTCAACTGAGATGGCTGGAACTGGAGTATCAAAAGTCACCAAAAGTAATGTGTAGGGAAGCGCTGTCTGAAGCTGGAGCCCCAAGAAGACCCAGGTTAGGTGTCCTGCTGAGGTCTGGGATGCCTCCTGAGGGAGCTGAGCAGTGCTGAGGCCCGATGATGGGGGACCATGAGGGGAACCCTGAAGTCAGAGCTGAAGGTGGTCACTAAGTGTCTCACTCTGTTGAGTGGGGTCTAAGGTATTAACATGAGGAAATGGCTTTGCTTGTCAAATAGTTTGGGGAAATACTAGGCTTACCTGTCTGATTCAGGCTTCTTTACCAGGGCATTTAACCCTGATGTGAGCCAGAGATTGCTAGAAATCACCCAAATGGCAGACCCTTTTCTTGCATACAAATGAGAAAGAAGGTAGAGCCGCACCAAAGGCTGAGATCATGGACAGCCTTGATTCTGAGGTGGTCAGGCTATCAGTTAGGAGACACACAAACTCTGAATGTTAAATATGCAGATTTCTTTGCAAGGGCCCTGGAGGCCACGCCCTGAGACAGTTCCAGAGACCAGAGGTGGAGGACGCAGTTCCGACAGCCCTTTTGGACAAGAGCTCCTAGAGTGTGGGGAGAGCTGAGCTGAGAACCCAGAACCCTGCTGTCCCCTGCGGCTCAAATGGACCTAAGAGAGGGGCCTAAACCCGCGGCGACTGCCCAGCTAAGTGTCCCCAGCATAGTCGCTGGTCCTCCCCTACTGTCCAAAGCCAGTACTGCAGGCCAAGCTCACCGACCCGCGTTGACTGGAGAACCCTCTTGTTGGGAGGTAAGCAAGCGAGCTGGGCTCAGCCTGCCTCCTCCCAAAACTTCCTTAAGTCCTGCTGTTCTTCTGTGCTTCCGCGCCCCCCCCCCCTTTTTGGCCCACCACTCCACAGCTCTTCATGTCTCCCAAATAGTCATCTTCAAGTCTATGGGGAGAGTCGGAGTATGGACAGAAAGTGAAGAGCACCAGGACACTGTCCACATTTACAAGCAGAGAAGTCTGCCGAGTGATAAGAAGCAAACAGGAGTGACGGGGTGGCCTGGTTGGGGAGGGGAGACCTCCCATCAGAATTTGCCACAAACACAGCAGTTGGCTGCAGACAGGCAGAAAGACTCCATTTAAATGGCCAAAACACAGACAGGGGTGTGGATTGGATCCATCGCCGTCAAGGAAGATAAACTAAGAAAGGTTTGCAGTTTGGAACACGGGAAGAGAGGAAGCTGTGGGGATGAGGTGGGTGAAGGATGAAAGGCTGCGTAGAGAAGGTCCCAACCTTATCAGGCCATGGGGCAGCCGCGGAGAAAAATTAGTGGCCTTGGCCAGCATGCAGATTACTCCTTGCCCTGCCTTGCCCTGCCTTGCCCTGGCTGCTGACTCATGTCTTAGGGATGTGAGAGGCTGAGGGAGGGATGCTGCCAAGGATTCTGGGAGGGGCAGGTCACAGGATCTGCGGTAGAAATTGGAGCAACAAGGACAATGGGCTTGCAGAGGGCTTGTCAGGTGTACGGGCATTTTTTATATGATCTCATTTAATCTCCACAGCATTGGGCTAGATTTCTCACTCCCACATTATGGAAAAGAGGTAAAAGGCAAAACCTGGTAAATAACCTTCACATAACAACGGCTATCAGGAAAGAACACAACTCTCCCTCCCACTCCCTGCCTCTCTACACCTGAGGCAGGTGGGAGAGCTGGTCCTGCCCCTCACCAGCTGCAGCACTCCGGAAAGTGGCCCCTATACCTTACCTAGGCAACACAGTAGAGCTGGCCCTGAAGATGTAGGTGTGGGAGAGCCGACCCTGAGGACAAGAAAGCAGGAGAACCAGCCCCATCCCTTGCTCATCACTGCAAGGGGAGAAGTAGCCAGGGCAATGCTGGAGAGCTCGCCCTGGTGGTGAAGAGAGGGGAGAGATGACCAGATGACCAACCCTGCAACTATCCAGGCCCAGAACCAGGGTTTATGAGTTGACCCACCACAACATCCACCCCATCTGTGGTCTGCGGGAGCATATGAAGGGGCCGGTCCTGCAGACACAAAGCTGCAGGATCTCTCTGACACAAGACAACAACAGGATAGCCAAGAGGAGTGCCACGGAGGGTCCAGCATCAATAGTGTAGCAGAAACCAGAGGTCTCCAACCAGACCAATGACTCTTTGCAAGCAACACTTGCAAGTAAAGATATATGGACAGAAAGGCTTACTGTGTGACTCACTGTGTCACACTGCAGCTTCCATGAAGAGTTTCCCTTACCCCCGCCTTTCTTTCTCTTTTATTCCCCTTAATTTTTTTTTAAATTTTGTTTTATTTTGGGAGGGAGGTTGCAAAGGCAGAGGCAGATACAAAGGGACAGGAAATGAATGGGATTGAGATGCATGATGTAAAAGACACAACAAATAGATAAAAAGAAAGTTTAATTAAAGAAAAGAAAGAACAGGGTCTGAGCATAAGTACTTCTGTCAAGCCCTCAGTGGGCTCTGAGGTTTCAGAAGCTCAAGCCAGGCCCAGTGTCACTCTCTCTTCCTGCTGCCTGAGGATCCAGATGTGAGGCTCTCAGCTCCTTCTCCAGCACCATGTCTGCATACATACCACCATGCTTCCTGCCATGATGACATCTGACTAAACCTCTCAACCATAAGCAAGCTCCAATTAAGTGCTTTGATTTACAAGAGTTGCCGTGGTCATGGTGTCTTTTCACAGCAATAGAAATCCTAACTAAGACAGGGCATGACCTTGAAGGAGGCATTTGGACCCTGGACCTTCCTCCCAGCTGACATGAGTACTATGCTCTTCTCCAACATACTTCTTCCATGATGCAACCTCAACCCAGGCCCCAAAGCAATGATGCCAACCAACCATAAGCCAAAATAAAACTGTTTTTTAAGTTGGTTGTATCAGATTTCTTTCTAATGAATGAAAGCTGACTAACACACACTGTGTGGCTTCCTTTAGCCAATGAAAAGTGGATGGAAATTTTAAAAGCCAGCATGCATTTTTTTTTATCTCTGTCAAAGTTTGGGGGCAACTGCATCTGGATGAAACTTAGGTTGGCCAGGATCTGTGAGCTAGCAGGATGCACAGCCAACCCCAGCACTGACCTGTGCTGAATGAGAAGCAGGAACAGGAAACAGTTGCCTGAGCTAATGGGAATTGTTTATTATTGCAGCAAAACCTAACCTATCCTAGCTAAACTGGGTCCCACAGTGCAAGTCAGTCTGCTCCAGGCCAGCAAAAATCCATCTTCCTCAAAGACTTCTCTAAGCCAAATTGCCTCTGTTGTTTTTTCAGCTGACTTGCTACCTGTTAACTTCGCAACTGATCTCTTCTCCCAGATCTGGTGCAGAGCAAGAACCGGACAGGGTCATCCAGTCATCCAGTGACCTCTGCAAAGCCTCTCTTCTCAGCATGCCACCTCAGTGATGCAGCCAGGGTCACCAGAGGCTCTCAGTCAGCAAACAAGGCAACTTGCTACCTCCTTCTGGTTCTTTGAATCCCAGATGGACTTCAAGATGCAGGCATAGACTTGTTTTAACTTGAATTTTAACTGTGCAAGTTCCTTAACCTCTCTGATCCTGTCTTCTAAATGAAGGCAACAAATAATGATGGCCTTGAGAGAGCAGGGGTTGGGGATTTAGCTCAGTGGTAGAGCTCTTGCCTAGCAAGCACAAGGCCCTGGGTTCAGTCTTCAGCTCTGGGGGAAAAAAAAAAGAATGAGGTAAAGTGCCAAGGTGCCCTTGTGTCTGGCGGGCTACACAAGTGCCATGTTCCTCCTCCTTTCTTCCTGTCCTGACTCCTTCAAGCCCATAAGCAAGGGGAAAGGGAAGGCCTCTCTGGAATGAAGCCAGACAGCTCCAATGCCATTGTTGGGCCCGTCTCTGAGGCCCAGGCTCTGAGACAGCTGTCACTGCCTCCTTCACCCGCAAGGATCCTGGAGATAGGGAAGCAGACTCCAGCCTGCAGATGTCCAGGGCTCAGGGAAGGCTGCTGATCTAACTGGGACTTCTGGGGAGGCTGGGCTCACGCTCAGCAGTCGGCTTTCTCCTGCCTGAGGCAGCCTGTGGCTAGGCTCAGATTTCCCAGGCCCTCAGCCCAGGAACAGCTGTTGGCATCCCCTCTCAGCCCTCCCCCACCTCTGTTCCCCCAACAGGAGTATCACAGGCAGTAGAACAGGCCCAGGCAGGGGTCTGGGAAGAATCCAGAGGCTGTAGCCACTCAACTCAAGTTGTGAAACCTAGGGTCTCAGATACCTGGGGTTCCACAGGCCTTTCGGGCCTCTCCTGCTGCTTGTCACTTAGCCAAAAACCTTGGTCCCAGCTTTGATTTGTGGTGCTCTGCCAATTCCGTGCTCCCTTGGTGGACTGGGCCTCCCAGGACAGCTTCTGTCCAGTATGGAAACAGCAAGACCTGGCTCTGAGGTGGGAACCTATTAGTGTAAGCAGATAAGCTTTCTCACAGATCCCAAGTGTCCCTCTGGTCTGTTCCTACCACACTCCCACAGCAGAGGGGTGTGTGCATGCGTGTGTACGTGCGTGTGTGCGCGTGTGTGAGTGTGTGTGTGCGTGCGTGTGGTGTGTGTGTGCGTGTGGTGTGTGTGCGTGCGTGTGCGTGTGGTGTGTGTGTGCGCGTGTGTGTGGTGTGTGTGTGCGTGCGTGTGTGTGGTGTGTTTGTGTGTGCGTGCGTGTGTGCGTGTGTGTGTGGTGTGTTTGTGTGTGTGCGTGTGTGTGCGTGTGTGGTGTGCGTGCGTGCGTGTGTGTGGTGTGTGTGTGCCTGCGTGTGTACATGTGTGTGGTGTGTGTGTGTGTGTGTGTGTGGTGTGTTTGTGTGTGTGTTTGTGTGTGTGGTGTGTTTGTGTGTGTGGTGTGTGGTGTGTTTGTGTGTGTGTGTTTGTGTGTGCGGTGTGTTTGTGTGTGTGGTGTTTGTGTGTGTGTGTGGTGTGTGTGTGTGGTGTGTGCGTGTGTGTGTGTGTGTGTGTGTGTGTGTGTGTGTGGTGTGTGTGGTGTGTTTGTGTGTGTGTGTGGTGTGTTTGTGTGTGTGTGTGGTGTGGTGTAGTGTGTGTGTGTGGTGTGTGTGTGTGTGTGTGTGTGTGATGTGGTGTAATGTGTGTGTGTGTGTGTGGTGTGTGGGTGTGTCTGTGTGTGTGGTGTGGTGTGGGTGTGTGTGGTGTGTGTGTGTGGTGTGGTGTGTGTGTGTGTGTGGTGTGTGTGGTGTGTGTGTATGTGTGTGTCTTTGTGGTGTATGTGGTGTGTGTGTGTGTGTGTGTGTGTGTGATGTGTGGTGTGTGTATGTGGTGTGTGTGTGTGTGTGTGTGTGGTGTGTGTGTGTGTGTGTGTGTGTGTGTGGTGTGTGTGTGTGGTGTATGTGGTGTGTGTGTGTGTGTGTGTGTGTGTGTGTGTGTGTGTGTGTGATGTGTGGTGTTACATGCTCACACTCACATTCTCCTACACTCACTACTGTGTCCGGAATGCCTGTGTCAGGAAAACCTATTTTGTTCTCCCCTTAACCACCTTGCTTCCCCATTTGACAAACAGGGACCTGACAAGCCCAAAGACAAAGCAGGAAATGACTTATACAGGGAGTCAGGACAAAGTTTAGTCAAAGCCAGGACAGGAACACTTCCTGGGTGACCTCCGAGTCTGTGTTCATTCTCCCTCACCAGCCACTCAGAAGCATGTGGGCTTCTGTGCAATTCCCCGCCTGAATGCTGAGCCCAGTGTGCACCAGAGCCCTGAGCCACTTCAGGAGAGAGAGAGAGAGAGAGAGAGAGAGAGAGAGAGAGAGAGAGAGAGAGAGAGAGAGAAAGAGAGAGAGACACAGAGAAGGACAGTATGAACATGACAGCTGGTACTGGGACATCTACCCACTAGTGGTCCTACCTTCCCTCTGCTTTGCATGAACAAATTTCTACATGCAATATAAGACTGTGGTGTCCAGCTTCTCCCGCTGAGGGGATGTTCCCAAGTCCACTTAGTTTCATTATGTATCTGTACCTTATTCCTTTTTAGGGCTATAAAACATTCCATTGTGCATATTGACCACATCTTCGAAAGAATTTTTTTTTCACATTTATTTGTGTACTGGGGGCTGGGCATGTATGCTATAGCCTGTATATAGAGGTTAGGAGATAACTTGTGGAAGTGTGTTCTCTCCCCTTCCACCGTGTGGGATCCAGGGATCCAACTCGGCTGTCAGTTTACCTGATACTTTACCCTCTGAGCCAGTTCACTAGCCCTAGGGCATACCTTGTTCCTGCACTCGGGCTGATGAACATTAGGGTTGGCCCTGTTTTGAAGAGAAAGTCTGAGATTCTAGAATATATTTTTGTTCAACCCTTGAACAGAATCCCTCACCACGAATCGCCAGGCCTCTGATGGGACCTGTGCAGGAAGCTGCTGCGGCTGCCATGGTGTTTACTGGAGCTGCTGTGGCACTTACCTTGAAGAGCCTCTGGGCTGTCTTCTATTCTGCCTCGAAGGCCCAGGACAGAAGTGAAGGAAAAGGGCAGGCAGAGGAAGGAGGAGAGCAAGCTCCCCACAGAAGCTCCTGGAAGTTCCTGACCGATGGTAGACGCTGATAGTGAACAAAACCTAGTCATGCTCAAGGCTCTGAGTGCCATCAGCTGGACAGGCTGGGGAAACTGAGTCCCAAGGAACAGCAGTGTTTTGCTCAATTTGCAAGAGTGGGGAATCAAACCTTGTACTCTTCTTTTCCTGAAATCAACATGGGCCTGGGGGCAGCTCAAAGAGGCTGTCGGGCTCCTTGGTGGCCTCATCAACCCTTCTACAGGATGTAGACTCCCATCAGGTCTATGAGGAGTGTGAGGGAGGAGCTGGTGCTGGCCCTGGGCCACAGCTTCCACCTGGGTGCCAACAGCCGCTCCTGCACGCCTTTCTGCCTCCCTCTCTTTGGCTATAAAACGCTCACCTGTGTTGCCCAACAGGCGATGATGGCCAACATGAGATCATCCCTGAAAGGAGCTTGCAGGCTGTGGCACTCTACACTGAAGGAAAATGAACACAGCAACCCTTTTGGCTCCTTGAGTCCAATTAGATGACTCTAGCTCTTTCCCTCTCCTTAAAAGAAAGTTGTTCAGTCCAGTGGGTGTTTACCTCCACCCACTCCGGGCCTGGCTTAGGCCCCTTTGGCCAGCAATATACTTGAGCCAAATCCTGGCTCCCAGCTTCTCCAGAGAAAAGGGCTGCACCTGATTTGCATTAATCTGCTCTGGCCTTGCCAGACTTAGGCTAAATTAAGTGCATCCCTGGCCAGCAGCTCTGTCCTCACAAACTGCACATTCTTCCACGCTCTGTCCCTTGTGCCCTCAGGGGTGTCTTCCCATCAGGCAGTGGAAAGTTGACAGAACCTCCCAGCCTCGGTCACCTATGCTTTCCCCGGCTCTGACTGGCCTTTGGGCAGTAAGAAAAGACAGGGTCCCTGAGCCTGTGGGCATCTGGTGCTGTCCCTCCTGTCCCTGCATACAGTTTCAGCCCCTTCTAAACTCTTCTGGGCACATGGAGAGGCAGAGAGAAGTGTCTTCCCTCCTGGAGTCTGAGCTCTAGTGAGAAGAGAGTGACATGTGCAGAGGAGATGAGTCCTCCAGAACGCTAGATGGTGATTGGTGCTAGAAGAGAGAGAAAAGAGAGCTAGTGAACCGGCTCAGTGGGTAAAGGCACTTGCAGCCAAGCCTGACTACCAGTGTTCAATCCCCAGCCTCCACAAGGTGGCAGGAGAGAACTGACTCCCAGGAGCTCTCATAACCTCCACTGGTATGGTACTCTCTTACACACACAAATAAACAAAATTTTAAAGGAGGCTGAGGCTATAGCGGAGGGTGGGTGCTTGTCTAGTGTGTGTGAGACTTTGGTCTCAGTAAAACAACAAATCCCAGGAGAACAGTGTGGGGCCCCAGGAGTGTGATGGGCAGAGAGGGACTGAAAAGGAAAGCGTGGGTCCAGACAGGCATCTCTAAAAGAATGGCAACTGGGGAAACCTCCAGAGCTCCCTCACACAAGGACTGGCATTCTTTTTTGTTTGTTTGTTTTTGTTTTTGTTTTTGGAGACAGGGTTTCTCTGTATAGCTTTGCGCCTTTCCTGGATCTCGAGCTGTAGACCAGGCTGGCCTCGAACTCACAGAGATCCACCTGGCTCTGCCTCCCGAGTGCTGGGATTAAAGGTGTGCGTCACCACCGCCCGGCAAGGGCTGGCATTGTTAAAGCATTGGTACTCCATATTCCTTTCCACTTTTTCAGAAGCTAGGGAAGACACTAAACTGTTGGTAGGGCTCCCTGGAGACAGGCTAGGAGATGGTGCTCTTTCTCCTCCATGGGAAGAGGCTCTTCTGTGAGTGGAAATCCTGTCAGGACTCAGGGCTTTGTGTGGCTTTGAAGGGTTTGAAGCCGCTAGGGACTGGGTAATGTGAAGTCAAGCCCTTGACCCTCTATAGCCAAAGATGCCTCCGCTGATAAATTGAAACAGCCTCAACCAGAGAGAAGCAACCCAAGGGAGGGCTCATGGGTCCCTGTTTGCCTCACCCGGGGAACATGATGTGTGCTTGGTGGAGGAGCTTGGACCACAAGTGTGGCTAGAGGCAAGATGTCCTGTCCTAGCTCCCTCAATCCCAGATCTACATACATGCACATGCACGTTCGCGTACACACACACACACACACACACACACACACACACACACACACTACATCACAAACACTCATCATCTACCCACCCACCATGCCCAGCACACAAGCTTACACAGGTAAAGTACCAGCCTGCCAAATCTGACTGCGCTCTCCAGACCTGCCTCCGTGACCCCACAGAGTTGGGTGAGTCTTCCTATGAGATCCTTTTCTGGCAGCAAATTCTCTGTTCCCAGAGAGGGAGAAGAAAGGACATTAGAATTTCCTAAGAATTAAGGAATCTTTGTTCCCATCGATCCTGCATAACAATTAAGATACCTTCATGCTAAAATTCAACGAAGAAAATGTGGGTTTGGAGTGTTTTCTGTTCTAGAAGACAAAGATTCAAAAGTGTATTATAGGTTCACGCACACACATACCCCCAAATCCTTAATAACAACAAAAACAATTAAGGCGTAGAAGACACAGTTCCTTAAAATAACAATGTGAGCAAACAAAAGAATGGCTTTGAGACGTTGATGAGTGTTGTGCAATGCTGCCTACAGATCTTTTTAATGTGTGTGTTTTGCCTGCAGGTGTGTCTGTGCACCCCATGCATGCATTGTCCATGGAGGCCAGAAGAGGGTGCCAGATTCCTGGAACTGGAGTTGCAGGTGGCAAAAACCTCATGCTCAGGAAGAGCAGACAGTGCTCTTAAGAGCTGAGCTGTTTCTCCAGTCCCTTTCCACCCAGCATGTTTTAAATCCTTCTAAATAATCCATTTCCCAGAGTAGTTTAGGGTGAGGTAGTCATGCCGACCTCGGGAAAAACCAGAACCAGTACACCATTCATCAGTGTGTCCAATACCCATCAATGAGTACCTCTACTTATTCATCCAGTCCAGAAACATAAACCCTGTGTAAGTCAAGACACAGTGAAGTTGCTGTAACAAAGATGAGCCACATGATAAGTGAATTGTTACTTTTTTGTTGTTGTAACAAAACACCTAAGGAAGGGGGGATTCTTTTGTCTCCCAGTCTGTCATTGTGAGGGAAGGCAGGGTGACAGGAATGGTGTGCACAGTTAGGAAACAGAAAAGGATGAATATAGTGATATTTTATTTGTACTAAAATGTGATTTTATTTGTATACTAATAAAGTTGCCTTAGGATCAGAGCAAGCCATACCAGAAGCTGAGCGATGGTGGTGCATGCCTTTAATCCTAGCACTTGGGAGGCAGAGCTAGGCGGATCTCTGTGTCTTCAAGAATACAGCCAGCATGGAGACACACGCCTTTAATCTCAATACCAACCATAGAAGACCTGGAGGTCTGTACAGACAGGCAGTGACAAGAAGGTCATGTGGTTGGGTTTAGAACCAATGAGAAGGCAGAATAGAAAGTCGATATAAAAGACAGGACACAGGAAGTAGCTCTCTTGCGGAGAGGAAAGACAGAGCAGCAGTTAAGGGTAAGGTTTTTAGCTCTCAGCTATTGCTCTGACCTCTTGGCTTTTAACTCTGCAATTGGCTCTGTGTTTCTTATTTAACAAGACGGTTACATCTACAATTGGTGCCCAACATGGCAATGCTGTTGCTTGTCTGGATTTGACCTCCCTACCTTTTCATTCAGTCCAGGACTCCAACCCATGGAATGGTCTCACCCACGTTCAGGGTGGATCGTCCCACTTCAGTGAACCCAATCTAGAAGGTTCCTTACAGACACACCCAGAGGGTTGTGTCCTAGGTAATTCTAGCTCTCGTTAGGGTGCTGATCAGTGTTTATTATCACAATGTCCTTTGTACATTGTATGATTTGCCAGCTTTTCTAATATCTGATGTGATATTTCCCATTATAGATGGTATCCCTTGGGAAATAAAAGTCTTACATTTCTACTTATTCCTATTTGTTTGTTTTTCTTTGGTTGGCTTATTTTGGGTGTTCTATCATTTATGTTGTTCTATCATTACCTTTATGGTTTTACCAGACCCCCAACCCCTGCTCACGAAGGTTTTACCTCTGTGTTGTCTTCTGCGAGTTTTAAGTTTTGTCTTTGCTTAAAAATGACATTGATTTCAGGTCAGGGTCTCTAGATGGTGTGAGGACATGTCAGCATGTTCACTGTGTACACAGCTAACTAGTTATACCAACATCATTTGTTGAAAAATGAAAAAGGGAAAAAGAAAAAAAAGGGGGGGCAGTGCTGTGGATATCGCTCTGTATAAATAAAATGTTGATTGGCCAGTAGCCAGGCAGGAAGTATAGGCAGAACAAGCAGACAGGAGAATGCTGGGAAGTGGAAGGTTCAGGCAGAGAGACGCTGCCAGCCACTGCCATGAGATGTTAAGATACCAGCTCATGGCAACTTATAGATTAATAGAAATGGGTTAATTTAAGATATAGGGACAGTTAGCAAGAAGCCTGCCACAGCCATACAGTTTATAAGAAATCTAAGTCTCTGTGTGTTTACTTGGTTGGGTCTGAGCAGTTGCAGGCCTGGCAGGTAAGAGAGAAATCTGACCGTGGGCCAAGCAGGTCTGGGGAAAACTCTCTAGCTACATAAAACCTTAGCAGAAACTAGACATAAAAGCTACTAAATATGGGACTGGAAAGATGATTACTTAGCACTTAAAAGCACCGGCTGCTCTCACTGAGGACCCAGATTTGGTTCCCAGCACCCACAGGGCAGCTCATAACTGTCTGTAACTCCAATTCCAAGGGATCTCTCACCCTCTTCTGGCCTCGGTGGGCACTGCATACATGTGTTGCACAGATATACACACAGGCAAAACACACATACACATAAAATAAAAATAGATACTTTTTAAAATTGCTAAATATGTAAAAAAATACATTTAAATGAATTTAAAGTACTCTTAGGGAGGTTCTCAGTTGAACATAGTAAGGAAAGTAGTTATTGGAAGTTTCAATTTAGCTGTGAGTAACATTTGGAGAGTTCCCACAAAATGTAAATCTGGAAAAACAGTGGCTATCAATATAATGGGAGAATATATGGACGGTCTCGAACTTGTGGATGGACGGAGTAGTGGTCCTAATCCTTGTAGTTCAGAGTTGAGTAGCAGGGAGAGCCTATTGTTTAAAATCCTGAGTAGATGACAAGAAACACCTAAGGAGTTACGTCTGAGGGGGAGGGGGCAATGAGATGGCTTGGAGAGCAAAACGCTTCCCATGCAAGCCTGATGATCTGAGTTTGAGTCCCGGATCCCATTTTGGATCCACAAAAGTCGTCATCTGATTTCCACACACATGGTAGCACATGCCTATGTCAGAACTTGCATACATATATCATACACACGCATATACGCACAAGAATAATAAAAATGTTTAAATGTATTTTAGTGTCTTTTTGCTTTTAACTTCTCTCTGCTGTTAAGACTGATTAAAGTCATCACTGCTGTTTATTTTAATTTAAAAAAAAAAAGGGTTTCTTGGAATAAGACCACAGATGGCCTTTTCAAGATGACTTGTGGTGGTTTGGATGACGTGTCCCCCATAGTCTTGGGCATTTGAACACTTGGTCCCCAGGGGGCGGTGCTTGGGTAGGTTTAGGATGTGTGGCTTTGCTGAAAGAAGTATGTCCCCTGGAGCAGGCTCTGGGAGCTTTGAGACTCGCCAGTTCAGTTTGCTGTCCCTACTTTATGCCTGTAGTTCAAGATGCGAACCTTCAGCTTCTTGCTGTCATGCCTGCCATTGTGTTACCATGCCTCTACCTGTCATGCTGGGCTCTAACCCCTTGGGAACCATAAGCCCCAAACAAACCATCTCTTCTATAAAATGCCTTGGTCACGGTGTTTCATCACAACAGGAGAAAAGTAACTAATATAATACTGAACTTCAGGAAACAGAAAAGAAAGCAATGGCTAACTTTGAATTGATTCTGTTTCTACCTAGGATAACAGCACTCAGGAGGTGGCGGCAGGAGCATCAGAAGTTCAAGGACATCCTCAGCTACATAGTGAGCTTAAGATTGACCTGGGCTGTATGAGATCAAAAAAACAAAGAAGGAGGGAAAAAAAAGGGGGGGGGGGCAAGAACCTGGCACCAAGGTGTGGAACTTAGTGGAAGAGTGGTGGCCTGATATTTGTGTCGCTTCTGAAATTCTGCATGCACAACTTCCTGAAGCATTTGCTACATCAGCTGTGTGCACACGGGAGAGGAGGACGAAAAGCCGAAGCGTGAGCGAAAAGAGGCTGAACAGAAAAGCAGATGTCCTGGCAATTGGAGCTCAGGAGTGGGGGGTGGGAGGGAGGGGGGTAGGAGGGATCAGGAGGTGGGGGGAGTAGGGGGGGGGGAGGGAAATGGAGGGGAGCGGGAAGTGGATCGATCACATGTCAGCCATACACAGGGAGACTGAGAACGGAAGTGGATCGGTGCCCGAACCTATGGGGGCCGTTTCTCATTCAACAGACTACCTATCACCTAAGAAGAGAGTTCCTGAAAACTACTTCAGACATTTATCTGAAACTATAAAATGGTATCGCTGTGTGAGAAGCGAAACAGTGATGGCAAAACAGGAGGCAGAGACAGGCAGATCCCTGCAAGCTCGAACCAGCCAGCCTGGCCCACATGGTAAAGTTCAGGCCGGTGAAAAACCCCGTCTCACAGACACACATGCAGGCAAAACACCAGTGCACATGAAATAGAAATAAATAATTTTAAAAATTAGTTAGAAAAACCCCGTCTCTGACAGACTGTGAAAGGGACCTGAGGACTAACTCCCAACGTTGTCCTCTAACTTCTGACACACCATCGCTCGTGTCTGCACCCCACACACATGAATGAATGTGCACACACACTTGTAAAAAGCATGGCACTGCCAGGCAGTGGTGGTGCACGCCTTTAATCCCAGCACTCGGGAGGCAGAGGCAGGTGGATCTTTATGAGTTCAAGGTCTGCCTGGTCTACAGAGCAAGATCCAGGAAAGGCGCAAAGCTACACCGAGAAACCCTGTCTTGAAAAACCAAAAAAAAAAAAAAAAAAAAAAGCGTGGCACTGGCCTATAGTGAAAGAGAAAATGGGGCTGGAAATGCAGCTCAATTACTAGAGTGCTTGCCTCATATGTACAAAGCTCTGGGTCCAACCCCAGCACTGTATCAGCTGGGTGTGGAGGAGAGAGGGGCTCAGGGCCAGGCAGCCTAGTCAGCAAATTCAAAGTCCCATTGAGAGAATCTATCTAAAAATAATAGTAATGGGGGTTGGGGATTTAATCCAGTGGTAGAGTGCTTGCCTAGCAAGCGCAAGGCCCTGGGTTCAGTCCTCAGCTCAAAAAAAAAAAAAACCATAATAATAATAATAATAATAATAATAATAATAATAATAATAATAAAGTAGATGGCCCCTGTGGAATAACATCCCTGCACCACACACACACACACACACACAAGTGCAGAAGTGCAGGAAACTAAAACAACAAAAAGTTTAGAAAGGTTGTGGGCTGAAAAATCAAAACAAACTCTTTCCAGGGGTGGAGATGAAGTTCAGTGGGGAATACTTGTCTAGAATGTAGAGACCCATTAAAAACATGCTGTGGGAGGTGGTGGCTCAAGCCTTTAATCCCAGCACTTGGGAGGCTGAGCCAGGCAGATCTCTGAGTTCGAGGCCAGCCTGGACTACCAAGTGAGTTCCAGGACAGCCAGGGATACACAGGGAAACCCTGTTGGTTTTAGCACCCTGCGAGGAAAAGTCACCGAACACAGCAAAAACCCACTAACAAGAGTTTTATTAAGAAAAGGAGGGGCTGGAAAGATGGCTCAGCGGTTAAGAGCACTGGCTGCTCTTCCAGAGGTCCTGAGTTCAATTCCCAGCAACCACATGGTGGCTCACAACCATCTGTAATGAGATCTGGTGCCTTCTTCTGGACTGCAGGGACACATGTAGGCAGAACACTGTATACATAACAAATAAATAAATCTTTAAAGAAAAATACTAAGGGGTTGGGGATTTAGCTCAGTGGTAGAGCGCTCGCCTAGCAAGTGCAAGGCCCTGGGTTCGATCCTCAGCTCCACCAAAAATAAATAAATAAATAAAATAAAAATAAAAAAAAAACCTAACAAACGAATGAAAACATGTTGGTGAATGTTTTTTGTTGTTGTTGTTGTTTTGTTTTGTTTTAAATGCTTCATGGGACAAGGCCGCTGCTGCTCAGCTGGAGCAGAGAAATTGCCTGAGTTCACACGATGTGAACTATGTAAGATGCTGTTATACGGAAAGTGACCAGCAGAGGGCAGCATTTAGCTTTCCCGGCTCCAGGCTCCTCTCCTGGGCAGGCAGGAGAGAAGTAGGAGCCTGCTTCAGGGAAGACGAGCTGCGTCTGGAGCCTCTGCTGAAAACACTAAGAATGTGGAGGAGTCCCAGTTTTAGACAGTGGACCTTAGTATTACAGAACTTGGGGGTCAACCTGTGCCCTAAGCCAGGTTCTGCCCTAAGCCAGGTTCTGCCACCTGTCCTTAATAAACCAATGAAAAGAGCCCAATTAGGGCATGGCAAGACGACTGAGCTGTTAAAATAAAAGTGCACTTCTCTTTCAGAGGACTGGAGGTTGCTACCCAGTACCCATATCAGGCAACTCACAATCTCCCGTATCTCCAGTTCCTAAGGGATCCAAGGCCTCGGACCTCTGTGGACACCACAGTGTACACACACACACACACACACACACACCCACACACAAACAAATAAAATTTTTAAAAAGAACCATCGTAATAGTGGGGGAAAACTTGCTCAGTGTGGCACCAAGAGAAAAGGGGCAAAGCGATCCAGCAACGTTCCTACCTCGGTCCATCTTCCAGGCAAGAGATAACTCAGCAGTCCCACCAAGGTGTGGTCCAGGCCACCCTTGACCAATCATCGTTCAGGATCCACTCTCATCCCGCAAGGTAGACTGACAAAATTCTGAGATATTCCTGGGAAACTGCCATTTGTCTGAGGTCCACTGTTTCAATGGTCTGCCCCTCAGACTTCTCAGTCTGCAGGTGTCTCCTGGGAATATCTTCATTCCTGGCACGCCAGTTACGTGAGTAAATGTGGTACAAATGATGGGTCAGCATGGAATGTAGCCTGGGTGGGCTTCTTCCTCACCTCTCCTAGCCGCCAGGCCTACGGCAGACATCATTAGTCAACCATAGAACTCTTCTGCTAATTTAGCTCAGCCTTCCTGGAATCACCTCATCACTGTACCATGTACCCTTTACCAAGCAAAAGGAGACGTTGTGAGACCTTGTGCATGCTTCCCACTTTGCATTATCCCTCTGGTAGTCATAACTGTATACTCTGGCCAGCTATGTTGAGTGTGCTTTTGATGTCTTTCATTTAACCCACTAGACAGTTCCCAGATGTTGGTGTTGTTCTGGCTTCACACATAAGCTAAACGGAGGCTGAGAAGGTGTTAGGCCCTCACAGAGGCAGAATCAAAATCTAAATCCAAACTTGTCCACACTCAGCCTCTGAAAGTGCTAGATGGTTGGTGTACTGGCTGGTTTTGTGTGTCAACTTGGCCCAAGCTAAAGTCACCAGGGAGGAAGGAGCCTCAGCTGAGGAAATGTCTCCATGAGACCTAGCTGTAAGGCATTTTCTCAATTAGTGATCAGTGGGGGAAAGGCCTAGCCTATGGTGCCTGGGGCTATCTCTGGGCTGGTGGTCCTGGGTTCTATAAGAAAGCAGGCTGAGCAAGCCAATAAGCCGCATCCCTCCATGGCCTCTGCATCTGCTCCTGCCTCCAGGATCCTGTTCTGACTTCCTTTAGTGAGGAACAGTGATATGAAAGTGTAAGCCAAATAAACTCCTTCCTCCCCAACTTCCTATTTGGTCATGGTGTTTCACAGCAGCAATAGAAACCCTAAGACAGTAGGATAAGCCGTTATGGGAGAAGGCAGTGGGGCCTGGTTTACCCTGGAGATGGTAACAAGGCCAACATGCAGGGGAGTCTGGGTACAAGAGCAGAGGTCACTAAGGTCTGTTCTTTGTTTTCTTACCTCAGTGCCTTGTTGATAGTGGGGGTGCAGTGGACAGCAAAAGACAGACCCTCTGTTGTGGAGTACGTACCGAGGGAAAAACCCACCCAAGAGGCCTGAAGAAGTCAAATGATTTAGAGCCTTTACTTGCTCCAGGCGGGGCTGTCCCAGGCAGAGTGGAAAGCATCCCCAACCTCCAATTTGTTCAAGTGTTAAAGGAAAAAAACCACGCTTGAGACACATATAGAAAAGCCAGCCTGGTGGTGGTGACAGCGGTGGTGGCGGCCAATCCCAGCACTCAGGAGGCAGAAGCAAGCAGATCTCTGAGTTCGTGGGCAGCCTGGTCTACAAAGCAAGTTCCAGGACAGCCAAGGCTACATGGAGAAACCCTGTCTTGGAAAAAAGAAGAGAGAGAAAGAGAGAGAGAGAGAGAGAGAGAGAGAGACAGAGAGACAGAGAGACAGAGACAGAGAGAGACAGAGAGACAGAGAGAGACAGAGAGAGAGAGAGAGAGAGAGAAAGAGAGACAGAGAGAGAGCGATGTGGTTATCTGTACCAAACAAGTGTTTGCAGAAGCAGAAAGATAGTGAAATACTCAGGCAGTTCTCATGACCTTGAGGTTGGGGACACATTGCCTAGGAATTTATGACTAGTCTACATGACCAGTGAATTTATGGCCAGTCTACGTGACTAGACCAGTTTACCCAAGATAGTTTTAGCACTTAAAGTAGTTTTTGTTTGTTTGTTTGTTTGTTTGTTTGTTTGTTTTCGAGACAGGGTTTCTCTGTGTAGTTTTGGTGCCTGTCCTGGATCTCGCTCTATAGACCAGGCTGGCCTTGAACTCACAGAGATCTGCCTGGCTCTGCCTCCCGAGTGCTGGGATTAAAGGCGTGCACCATCATCACCTGGTTGAAGTACAGTTATTCTTAAGACTACTTTAGCTGGTGGTGGTGGCGCATACCTTTAATCCCAGCACTTGGGAGGCAGAGGCAGGCAGATCTCTGTGAGTTCAAGGGCAGCCTGGTCTACAGAGTTTCAGGACAGGTTCCAAGACTACACAGAGAAACCCTGTCTTGAAAACAAACAAACGAAAAGAATAGCTGTACTTCAGTAGCCTACTACACTATGGTATAAAATGATGGCACTTCTCCCCCATGCCCATGGTATTTGTTTGTGTTTTTTGAGACTGGGTTTCTCTGTGTACCCCTAACTGTAATTCAGCCCTAACTGAAATTTGCTTTGTAGACCAGGCTGGCCTCAAACTCACAGAGATCTGCCTGCCTCTGCCTTCCGAGCACTGAGATTAAAGGCATGTGCCACCAGTGTTCAGCTAAGGGGAAGGTTTTTATTGTAGATGTGTGAGAGAGAGAGAACAGCCAGAGGCATCTGGAAGAGTCCAGAGCAGAGAGAAAAAGTAGTAGACTGACCATGGCCGGCAGAGTGGTCTTGGCCAGAGGAGAAGCAGGAGCAAAATGGGGTAGAGAGGGAGCACAAGAAAGCAAGAGAATGAGAAAGGGAGGGAGAGAGGGAGGCAATGAGGGAGAGAAGGGAAAAAAGGGAACTGCAGAACTGGAGGGAGTGTAGGGTAGGGCAGGAGAAGAACCAGATTCTAGCTAGCTATCATGGTCTTTGAAACTCTAACAGGAACCTGTGATACTGAGGGAGCCTGGAGGCCAGCATGGGCTTTGGTTTGTTAACTGGCACCACAGGTAGCCATTTGTTCTCTCTGCCCTTTGGAATGTGGAAAAATGGATCTTCTTTTGGATGTGACATTTCAGCCAGGCTTTTATTGATGATAAGGGGTCGAGGACATAATCCCTTCTGTAACTGCTTCTCCACTGAAATTAAGAAGTCCTTCTCAGGGCCCAGGAGGGCTGGAATGCCCGTCCAAGGCCAAGAGTGGGGGAAGGCAGTCAGGCAACAGCCGGAACATCTGCCGCAACAGAACAACCTGAGGCTAGGGAAGTGCTGGACGCTTGGAGCAGTCTGAAATGCTAATCCAAAACCGGGTAGAAGACTGAGGAGATTCCATCAGAAGCATCTGGTTTACCAACTGTTGAGTAATTTTGTCAATTCTTCCTGAAAGGACCTAAAGAGACAGGGGTTAGTCATTATTACAAAGAGTATGGAAATCAGAGGGCCAGGAGGTAGATATAAGAGCTAAGGCCTCAAGGGAAACCCAAATAAGAATTCTGCAAAAGAGTCGGCCCCTGGAGGCTGCAGAGTTTTTGCCAGCTCATGTAAGTCTTTAATATTTTCTTCCTGATAGGCATTCCAGCCACGCCCCCAAAATCGTGCATGCCCAGCGGGGACACTTAGTCATTTCTACCTAGTCATTTCCCGGTCAGGCGTCCTAGTAACCCAGGCACTGCGCAATCACATAAATCACGTGGACCACGTTGTTGGTTAAACTCCAAATGTTGGTTAAAGAGGGGCTGCTGGTGGCTGGCCACTGCCCGCGACGGCCAGCAGGAGGTGCGTGCTTTATTGGGAAAGAGGGGGAGAGAGGCAGAGACAGAGAGAGAGAGACAGACAGAGAGACCCTGCAGAGGGAAGAGAGAAGGGGAAAGGGAGCACACGGAGGGCCTGCCTGTTTTTTAGGCTGGCCTGCATCCCAGGATGATGATGTAATTAAAGACAAAACTCTTACACACATGATCTATGTGCATGTATGGAGTAGCCACATGGGCCTGTGTGTGCATGCTCAGGATGGTCCTTAAAACGCAGGACCCCATGTGTTCCCCCCAACCCTGCCTCTTCCCATACATGCCCTTTCAGCAGGCCTGATCACATCTATCCCTTTTCCCTTGTTTAATAAAACTCTTGTTAGTGGATTCTGTCGTATTTCATGACTTTCCCTCTTAGGGTAAGAGTGCCACTAAAAACCATCACTTCCACCTGGCCAGACTGTTTACATAGTAACAGCATTCTGCTATAAGAAAGAGGTAAGCCTTTTCAGCATTTAGCAAGTTGAGGGCCCTTTGAGTTTGTAGGAGTACTGAGGCCAGAAGTGTGAGCTGGTTTTGAAGTAATTGCATAGTCAAAGTTGATGACAGGGAGCAGTCACTGAAAAGCAAGTTCTTCTAAATAAAGGAATAGTAAAAAGTAAACTTTTTAGTTAGTAATAGCATGATAGCTTGAATTTTTTATATTGAAACCTTTTTTGTGAGCTTAAAGCTGTGAGTCTGCCTTTCTCAGCAGGAGACCTAGCAGCTCTAGAAAAGACAAGGCCTGATTTGTATGTATGAAATGGGCTGCCTAGCAGCTGCAGCCTTGTCGGACCAGCTGGCTATGGTCAGCTTATTACTGCTAAACTGTTAAAACTATGGTTAGCCGCCCAGACCATCAGAGTTCTGAGAATGACAAATAGAGCAGGAAGTATAAACCCTTAGGCTGGTTTCTAGTAACTGAGTAGACTTGCATAACCTTAGAAATTGATAAGCCTCAATAAAATATATGTTGTCAGTAAATCCTATTTTCAAAAACAAGAGTTGAATACAAGTCACCTACAAGTATGCTATAGAAAATTAAGATTGCCTATGTATAGAGTTTTTTTTAACCATCAACTTCTTTGTTACAAGTTTTAAAAAAAAGATTTATTTATTTATTATGTACACAGTGCTCTGTCTGCATGTATCCCTGCAGGCCAGAAGAGGGCACCAGATCTCATTACAGATGGTTGTGAGCCGCCATGTGGTTGTTGGGAATTGAACTCAGGACCTTTGGAAGAGCAGCCAGTGCTCTTAACCTCTGAGCCATCTCTCCAGCCCCTTGTTACAAGTTTTAGGCTTAGGGAAGGGTTTTTGTTTTTGTCTTTCAGAAGAATAAAGGCTAAGGAAGCTGAAGAACACTAGACAAATGAAACATCTGAAGAAAAAGGACAAATCATCCAGAAAAAAATGTCCCAAGAAAAAAAGTAAATTGGCTTATTGGTATATCATATATAAAATTTGTTAAGTCTTCCTAAATGTTTGTTTCTGCTCTTCTCTACAGAAACTTAACACAAATAGTCTTTATGTAGTCCCAGTTCAGTTAGAAATTAAAGCTGGCTTTATAGTTGGAGAATGGCTCATTCTTTCTCTAAACCCAAGCATGTTTGTTAAAAGAAAATGCAAAATCTCTATATCATGTCAGAAGAGCCATCTGATATGGGACAGAAAAAAAACAAAACAGAATTAAGGGACCATTCTATTGCAATTAATCTCATAATTCTTTGGTTCTATTTTGATTCTTTAAACTTTTCTTAAGGTACGAATTTTACATCAAAATTTATAAGATTAATATATATTTTAAACTTTTGTTATGATATTAATGGGCATAGAGAATACTAACAATTCTAGAAAAAAAGCTTCATTTAGCTGCCTATACATGTTTTTGTGTTCGAGTTTCTATCAGTTTTCTGCAGGGAATCATGACCAGGACTAACAGCAACTTTGAAATCTCCAGAAAGATGATGGGGTCCCACAACGATGATTCTACATGGACAATAATAATACCACTAAGCTGACAAACATCACCCAAAGACCAGCTTTGGACTACAAACTGCTCAGGACAATTTTGAGATGGCTAGCTGAGATGATCCAGCTTCACAGACTACACGAACAAGGACTGGAGACAAGGCCTGCACTTTTGCATTCTGCAGAGACTGGACAACAAATGATACAGTGGCCTCTCCCAGGACTTGACAATTAACTCAAAATTTTTATTTCAGGATACTCTAAAGATGTCTTCGGCCCTAAACAGCAGGAAGCAATTTTAAGAACATGACACCCACATTCCCAAGAGGTGGGGTGGGTGGTTTTTGGTCTTTCAATGGGTTTTGAATAATTGTCATTGTTTCGGATGCTTGGTTACAAGTTGTTATTGTTAATGGTCAGGAAAGAGGCTAAACAAAGGAGATTAGATTTAAGGTTCTTGTTTTAAAAAAAGGGAGGGGTTGGGGATTTAGCTCAGTGGTAGAGTGCTTGCCTAGCAAGCACAAGGCCCTGGGTTCAATCCTCAGCTCAAAAAAAAGAAAAAGAAAAAAAAAAAAGAAAAAAAGAGAAAAAGAAAAAAGGAGGAGGATATAGATAAGAGGTAGATTATGGAATCTATTCTGAAAAAAAGATATAGAAATAATAGAATAAAGGGTAGATTATTGAATCTACTCTGAAAAGAAAAAAGAGAGGATACAGATATGATCTAGAAAAAAGGTAGATTATTGAATCTACTTTTAAAAGGCAACTACTAGTTTTAAAATTTTACATTGGATTGGATTTTTGTATATCATATTATGTATATTGATACCAATTTGAGATTGATATATTGTATATATATTTCTAATCTTGTTCAAGATATTGTACCTATACAGTTCATTTAACAATGTAATGCAAACTGCTAGTCCTTGAAAGTTATTATTACCAACTATTAGGTAATAATAAGTGAAATGTAATAAGTTAGTCATTACAATTGAACTTGTAGTCATATTAGGTATATTTTCAAGGTCAAGCAGAGATATATTTTAGATAAACAGGTAATCTTCAAATCCTTCAGAGATCTACAGAATGTGGCATTTAAGATGTTTTAATAACATAGTTTTTTTTTTTTTCTTTTTTTAGGACTATGAGACATGTTTGTTCCTGGCAGTACCAATCTACTTCAGAGAAGATATGGGCATTGAAGAACCTCCACATGGAGTTAACTTTCACTGTGACAAAAGTTAGCCACTGGGCAAGAAAGTGCCCTCACATCAACTACTGCCAGTATGCTGTCCAAAATGGACAAGCAGGACATAAAACAAAGGACTACCAATCCTTACCAAGACAAGTGTGGTTGCAGTTTGGCAACAGGTGTCCTCTGAAGCCAGGGCAATATGGAACCATCGCTGAAGAGGCTTTGCAATCTGGAAAAGGTACAATGCCCCTTTCTTTGAAGGCAGCTGAGTCATGAGTGGACCAATGGCTTCTGGTGTGCAGTGGAACAGTAGCTGGAACAGTTATTCTTGGAGGAGTAACTAGGCTGACAGAGTCTGGCCTCTCAATGGTAGATTGGCATTTAATAAAGGAGATGAAGCCACCCAGAGCCAAGAAGAATGGAAAGCCAAATTCCCAAAACACCAGCAATTTCCAGAATTTAAAATCCTGAATCATAATAGGACACTGGCAGAATTCAAGTTTGTCTGATAAATGGAATACTCACAGCAAATGTGGGGTGGAGGTGTAGGCCTTATGTACATCCTGCTTCACAAATGAGTCTGTCAGAATGTTGCAGAGAAACCTCGGGTAACTGTCCAGGAAGCTGGCTGTTTCTGTCATAACTCACATTTTTTGGAAGTCACTTGTTTGCACTTCCTGTTTTACTATGTAAAATTATTTCCTTCTGGGGTCTCTGAGGGAGTTGAAGATTAGGTAGTTATAGTTATAGTTTTCCTTGTTAAAAAATTCAGAAAAGAAACTCACCAAGAGGTGTAAAGTGTATAAATTGAAAGACATTATAAGATAGTTTTCTGGTAATACAAGTGAATTAGGTACATTTTGGACTCACCAAAATAGGATAGACAAAGGAATATTTTTGCTGAATTTCTCAAATGTAAATGGACTAGACATTGTTGATGTACTTATTGCTTGTATATATTATATATAGTTATTGCACTTATTGTATATAGTTTTCTTATATTGTAATTTTTTATT
Source organism: Onychomys torridus (assembly GCF_903995425.1). Taxonomy (NCBI): domain Eukaryota; kingdom Metazoa; phylum Chordata; class Mammalia; order Rodentia; family Cricetidae; genus Onychomys; species Onychomys torridus. The sequence goes on from NC_050451.1 coordinate 30,579,932, forward strand.
TTAGACAAAAAAGGGGAAATGTGATTATTGTGTCCCCCAATATACTGTGTCCCCCCAATAAAATTTATCTGAGGATCAGAGGAAAACGCCAGCCATTATAAGTAAACATGGAAGTCAGGCAATGGTAGCACATGCCTTTAATCCTATCACTTGGGAGACAGGGATCTGTCTGGATCTCTGTGTGTTCAAAGCCACACTGGGGAACAGAGCCAAGTGTGGTGACACATGCCTTTAGTCCCAGCACTAACCATAGAGGTCTGAAGATCTGTATAAACAGACAGGAAGTGACAGAGCTGGGCAGTAAGAGGAAGTGATTTAGCTGGGCTGAGAGAGCCAATGAGAGAACAGAACAGAAAGGCATATAGGTGTGGATATATAGGAAGTAGGTCTCTCTTTTGAGACTGAGGTGTTGGTGAGGTGAGGTTAGCTTGTGGCTTTTCCTAAGTTCCCTTATCTCTCAGGTTTTCACTCCTGTATCTGGCTCTGGGTTTTTAATTAATAAGACTGTTTAGAAATTCATCTACAGTTAAATATTAAACATTCAGCTAGACCCTTCTCCTTCTGTGGCATATGTAAGATGGAGGCTGAGTCCCACTGTTCTGAAATCATCTGTTTGACACTTGAGGGAATCACAGCATTCCTCAGGAGTCGCTGACAACTGCCAGTATCTAGCCACTGTGCGATCCTTGGCTCTGGTCCTTACTAGAGACCTGACTCTTTCCACATGACCATGCACCTGTCCTCTGATCACAGCTCAAGTGTGCCCTAAGGCATGTTTCCAGCTCAGCCAGTGATTGCAGACAGCTTTATTCCAGGCATTCCAGCACATTTCTCTGCCATTTTAGACGGTTCAGCGATCACATCCTCTAACAGTCTGGCCCTCTGGCCTAGGAAGGAGGCCCATCTTAAGGCTCTTTATTAGGATGATCCTTGTCAGGTGTAGGAGGGCAGTCCTATAGGGTTCTTTTTACACAATGTGTTTAGACTTTTGTAAGAATTTAACCATTCCTGGGGCCATTGAGATGGCTCAGCAGGTAAAGACACCTCATGCCGAGCCTGACAACCTGAGCTCAATCCTGAGAATCCACATACTATAAAGACTCAACTCCTGAAACTTAGAGTCTGACCTCCACACACAAACTATGTATACATATACATATACATGCACACAAAATACATTAAGATGTAATTAAGAGTTTCTATGATATAGCTTCTCTTTATTGGACCCATACTGGAAAACAAAAAACAAAAACAAAAACAAAAAACCTTGTAGATCACAAGTATTAAGAGCCACCTTGCCTAATCCCAGGTAAAGTGTGAATGTGAAACCACTTAGCTCATTGTCTAGTGAGGCAGTGAACGATAAACATAAGCAGTTACGCTGCTGCAGGCTGGAGACAGAGAACAGGTCTCTCCCTAGGCATGGCTCTGTTTGTTACCAGAGCTGGAGTTGCCTTCTCTCCTGGGATAGCTATGATTCAGGAGTGTCAGGGTGTCTCTGAAAGACACAAGGTCTTTCTCAATTCCTGTTGTGTTCTTGAGAGGTGGCAAATGGTGGAGCTAGGGTTGAACAATCAACCCTCTGACTCCAGGGCCCACTTTAAATTTTTTCCACTTTAAATTCTTTGGCTCACTGTGGTAGTTTGAAAGAAAAAGAGTGGATCGATTAGGAGTTGTGTGGCTTTGCTGGAGGAAGTGTGTCACTGTGGAGGTGGGCTTTGGGGGTCTCATTATGCTCAAGCCACACACCAGTGTCTCAGACCACTTCCTGTTGCCTGTAAATCAAGATATAGGACTCTCAGCTCCTTCTCTAGCACCATATCTGCCTTGCTTCCCAACATAATAATAGACTAAACCTCTGAACTGTAAGTGAGCCATCCCAATGAAATGTTTTCCTTTATATGAGTTGCCATGGTCATGGTGTCTCTTCACAGCACAGAAACCCTAACTAAGACACTCAAGACACTCACATAATATAAATGAACTTGGAGTGAGACTGTTCCTAGATCTGGAGACCAGGAGTGAAACAGTGGAAACATACAGTGTTTGCTTCACCTACAGTCCCTGCTGTTCCTAGTGATGTGGTCCAGGTGTGCTAACAAGAAAGTAAACTGGTGAGGGAGAAGGAAGAAGGGAGAAGACCATGCTTGACTCTAGGATTCTTGTGTCAATCTGGTTTTTGACTGCTGTAAGAAAATACCTGAGGCTGGGTACCTCATGAAGAAAAGAGTCTCATTCAGCTCACAGCTTTAGAACTGGAAATTCAAACAACATGGCTTTGTCTCCAGCAAGAACCCCCTAGCTGCTTCACTGGATGGTAAATGGCATTATGAGGGAGTAGAGGGTGTGAGAGATTATACAAGAAGACAAGAAGCCAAAGACAGGAGGGTCCTGTCTTGCCCCTTTATAACAGGTTACTCTTTCAGAACTGACTGAGGTCCCATGAGAATGGAGTCAATTCATTCCAATGGCAGTGCCCACATCACAAGACAGTTACACTGCACTAGGCTTCTCCTCCTAAAGTTCCTGTCCTTTCCATCGCCCCAAATGGAAGATGGAGGACTGACCTTCAGTCCCCTGCACAAGACTCATTTGTAGGATCTTTTTGTGTTCAACTCTGACCCTCAGAGGAGATTCCCAGGTACTCAACATCTGCCCACCCATAGCAAGCTAAACCTTTAGAGCAGTGTTTCTTAACCTGTGGGTCGACCCCCTTTCGGGAGGGGGTGCCCGCATATCAGATTATCCAGCATATCAGAAATACACATCACAATTCATAATAGTAGCAAAATTACAGTTATGAGGAAGCAATGAAAATAACTTTATGGTTGGGGGTCACCACAACATGAGGAACTGTATTAAGGGGTCGCAGCATTGGGAAGGTTGATAACCACAACTCTAGAGCATCTTGCCAATGGCACACATCCGTGTCCTGTACCCTCTAACTGTCCAGACCTGACCCATTAGTCCTGTGTCTATGGTCTCTCGTCATTTCCAGTTTAGCTCTCAGCAGCTGCTGGGGAGAGAGAAATAGGGCCCGTTGCAGGGCACTGAGTATTTGGAGGCCCCATCTGCTGAGACCAAAGAGCACATTCTTCTGGAGCTTTGTGGAGGGTCCCTATCCTTGGCAGCACCCCTACAACAGAGAGGAGACTCAAGTTCAAAAACCACATTTTTAGTGTTTAGTTTTTGGGGGTTCAGTGCTCCTCCGCATGGGCTGAGGGCTGCCAATCAAAGCACAAACATGTTAAAGTAAATTCCTCAAGGACTGGATGGGAGGCAAGCAAGCACACAGCTGAGTTGTTCTGCCAAACCCACCCTGTATTTGAGAACACGAGGCTGGAGACAGGGAGTGCTCTGAAGGTACTTGTCCATAGAGAACTTTTTCTTACCCAGCTTTTCAAAGGCACAGTGTGGTTGCGAGGTTGACTCTCCTCAGAGTGGTACTTTGCAGTGCCAGTGAAGGGATATGTCATACTTTAAAAACAGGCTGAGTTGGGGCTTCACTTAGACACACTCTTATGAAAACTCAAGCATCAGGAAGAGCTTGTAGCTGTGAGAAGGTCAAGGATGCTCTCACAGGCAGAGCTGGGCTCCTCTGCAGGAGGAACTTTGAGAGCCTTTCAACATATAAGGAGCTGGTTGTCGAGGCCTCATAGTACCAAATCCTAATAGAAAGAGTCTTCAGTTTTCTCTGGATGGTCATGTGGTTTGTCTCTTTCCCTCACTTCTTCCTTCCTTCTCTCCTGCCTTCCTGTCTTCCAGTACTGGGGATCGAACCCAGAGCCTTATACATGTTAAGCCAGTGTTTGCTCACTGAACTACATCCCCAGCTCCTTTTTTTTTTTCCACCTTTTTGTTTTTGAGACAAGGTCTCATTATATAGTCCAGGTTAGCCTTGAATTTGCTATGTAGCACAGGCTAACCTGAAACTCTCAGTCTTCGTGTGTTACCACATCCTACAAAAGTTAGCTATTTTAACTGAAAACACACTCATTTTTTCTTATGTTTGAAAAGGCTCTCTACATAGCTCATGGTGGCCTCAAACTCCTGACCCTCACGCCTCACCCTCTTAGTTGTTACGACTGTAAGCACGGGCTACTACCATGGTGTGTGTGTGTGTGTGTGTGTGTGTGTGTGTTTGTTTGTTTTCGAGACAGGGTTTCTCTGTAGCTTTGGAGCCTGTCCTGGAACTCGCTCTGTAGACCAGGCTGGCCTCGAACTCACAGAGATCCACCTGCCTCTGCCTCCGGAGTGCTGGGATTACAGGCTTGAGCCACCACCGCCCGGCATCACTGTGTTTTTTAACATGAAATTTTTAATGATAACTGTTAATGTTGAAATTATTTCTATACAGTTTCCTGCATCAACTATAATATCATGGGACATTGAAGTTTTCCTGTTCAGTGTCTTGTAAGGGTCTGATAAAATACTGAGCTGGGCGGTAGTGGCGCACGCCTGTAATACCAGTACTCGGGAGGCAGAGCCAGGTGAATGGATCTCTGTGAGTTGGAGGCCAGCCTGGGCTACCAAGTGAATTCCAGGAAAGGTGCAAAGCTACACAGGGAAACCCTGTCTGGAAAAACCGAAACACACACACACACACACACACACACACACACACACACACACACACACACAGTATGCAAACACAAAGAATGTTTATTATCAGCAGGTGGGGGTCGAACATCTGTACAAATTGGCAACAATTCTGAGAGGACTGTGCAGGCTCCTTTTAAGCACAGCTAGGGGAATTTCAGGAACAGTTAGATCAATCCAAACATAATTTGTCAAGCAACCAGCAGTTACACTAGTTACTAGTACTTTTAAATGGTTGAGGTTCAGTTTTATCATTTTTGGACATAGTTAAGCAAGTTTGGGCAAGTCTGGACATGACTCAGAAGGGAAGTTGCAGGATTTGTCCTTGAGACATTGTGGGGCTGACTCGGACCTTGTACATGCTCTCTCCCTTGTCCCTGAATAAGGATGCTTTTGATTAATGGCCCGTTGTTGGGAGAGACACCTGTTTTGTCCCTCTCAGAAAACTGAAACCTTAATTCAGTTGTTAAAGTGGGAAAGTTTAACAGCTGTGGAGCCTGCGTGTGACTGGACTAGGCCCTCGGCATAGCAAGACAGTTGTGTAGCTTGATCTACTTAAGGGGTCCCCTTGCAGTAGGGTCAGAATCCGTTCCTGGTGCATGAGCAGGCTCTTTGGAGCCCATTATTGATGGTGGGATACCTTGCAAAGCCTTGAGGCAGTGGGAGGGGCTTAGACCTGCCTCTACTAAATATACCTCCCCATGGGAGGCCTTATATTCTTTTTTTAAAAAAGATTTATTTATTGTGTATTATATATACAGTGTTCTGCCTACGTGCCAGATCTCATTACAGATGGTTATAAGCCACCATGTGGTTGCTGGGAATTGAACTCAGGACCTCTGGAAGAGAAGCCAGTGCTCTTAACTGCTGAGCCATCTCTCCAGCCCCGAGGCATTATCTTCTTATAGGAGGGAATGGGGGGAGGTTAAGATGGGGAGGCTGGAGGTGCAGGAGGAAGGAAGAGAGGGATCTTTGATTGTTATGTAAAATGAATTAAAAAATTCTTAAAAAAAGTAGGAAAGTTTATTTCAGTCTAATCTGTATTTGTTGGATGTTCTCATTGGGGTGGTAGGTCAAGGTCTTTGTTATCCTTGTAGACATGTTTCCTACCAAGCTATCATTAAGCTATCATTAATCTTTTTTTAAAAAAAAAGGTTTATTTATTTATTATGCATACAGTGTTCTGCCTGCATTTGTGCCCACATGCCAGAAGAGGGCATCAGATCTCATTACAGATGATTGTGAGCCACCATGTGGTTGCTGGGAATTGAACTCAGAACCTCTGGAAGAACAGCCAGTGCTCTTAACCTCTGAGCCATCTCTCCAGCCCTCATTAATCTTTTTTAAGTGAATATATAATGTCAGAAAAAAATAGATCTGATAAACCAAGATTCAGTGGATATGGGGATATTGTGTAGCTCTTTTCTCTAACTAAAACATTCCCTCATAAAGGCCAAATAAGACTCAGGAAGTAACTTTAATTTACAAGCTCAGAAAGGAAAGGAAACTCAGAAGCCTCAGGAAACTCCTGAAATTACAAGATTCACACTTGGCCCTCTTTCCGAGGTTCTATACCCAGTAACAACTGTAGGGGTGGAGGAGATTCTCCAGCCTGCCCTGCTCCAGCTGTCTCAGTCACTCCTGCTCCTGAAGTAACCCCCTGTCTTGGAAAACAAACAAACAAACCAAAACCAAAACCTGGGACCCCAAAAAATGAAGACACCAAGGAACATGGCCTTGTAAAAGGAGTGAGTGCGTTTTTGTATCTCCAAGCACTGAAGGGAGAAATCAATGAAAAGATTGTTTGACTTCTTAAAAAATAAATAAATAAATAAATAAGCCATAAATTTGTAAATAAAAATTGAAAACGTACTTCTAATACATGGATTAAGGATAAAATTCTACCAACACCTCCCAAGTATTTATTTATAACTGAGAGGTCACAGCAGTACTGAAGGTTTAAACTTGGGGTGCAGCTATAGCAGAGTTAGAGGGAGATTTATAATTAGACACATTTACTAGAAAACAGCTAAAGACTTTGAAAACACTCCATGCTGAGGTTGAACTCTAGAAACCAGAACCTGGTGTAAGTCGAAGGGAAGCAACCGCAAAGATAAAAGCAGAGCAAAAAGCTACTTCAAAAAAATTAACATAATTAAAATAACTAAAAGTTGGTGTCTGTGCAGCATATACGTGTGATTCGTGTGGGGGTCAGATGACAGCATCAGGAGTCTGCCTCTGATACTTTCTACCTTGTTGGAAACAAGGTCTCGCTCACTGAGCCTGGAGCTCACTGATTGGTCAGACTGGCTGGCCGGAAGCCTTGGGAATCTTTCTGTCTGCCCCCCAGCTGTGCTGTGGAAACAGCTGTGATTTTGTGTCCAGCTTTTTTGCGGGTGCTGGTGCCGGGCTTCAGGAAACTTTATGGATATATCTCACCCACTCTTGGGTGTCTCCTGGCAGATCTTTATCACACGGGGCATTGATGATGTATTTGCTTTTCCATTAAGCTTAGCTGTGCTAAGAAAGCAAGAATTCCCCTCCCATCCACTGAAAATTACTGCGTCGTCTAGGCTGCCTCCAAGTGGCATCAGCAGTTTGCTTGCATCGACTTCCAGAGTGCTGGGGTAGCAGCCACGAGGCAGCACACCCAGTCGTAGGAACTGTTGGGTGACAACCTCAAGTCAGGAGGAGTTGAGTCAGGATATAGTGGACAGCAGCCGCCAGCCATAAAGAATGACAGCCTCAGCCTGACCATTTCATTCCACCTGCAGAAACAATATGCCCAGGTATCAAAACAACCTACCCTGCTTCCAGTCAAATCACAGAATAGCTGTAATTTCCTGTTAGCTACCATCGTGTGTGTGTGTGTGTGTGTGTGTGTGTGTGTGTGTGTGTGTGTGTACATGTTCCCCAGGCCCCTACACATGCTCAACCTTCATCTTGCAGATGACGGTTCCAACTAAACAGTTTCAGCCTTTTGAGATCCAGTCTGCTGTCTACTTCTCTGCTTTCTCTCTCCCTCCTTCTCTCTCTCTCTCTTTCTCTCTCTCTCTCTCTCTCTCTCGTCTTTCTTTTTTTTAAATTTTTTAATTTTATGTGTATGGTTGTTTTGACTGCAAGTATGTCTGTGAACCACATGTATGCAGTACCCTTGGAGACTAGAAAACGGCATTAGATCCCCTGTGACTGGTGGTACAGATGGTTGTTAACCATCATGAAGGACTGGGAATTGAACTCAGGTCCTCTGCAAGACAGAGTTTTGTTTTTTCAAGACAGGGTTTCTTGTGTAACTGCCCTGGCTGTCCTGGAACTCACTATGTATACCAGGACGGCCTTGGACTCACAGAGTGCTGGGATTAAAGGTGTGCATCAGCTCTGCCTTATTTTTCTTAAAGGAAAGTTCAGTGATACCTGTGCCCTGGGCCCCCAAGCCGTGGGACAGTCACTTCAGCTATCCTCAACCATTATGTATTGAATAGCTTGACATAAGAAAGAAAATGATAATACCGTGCTATTCCCGAGCTCTAAGCATTTCATATTCTTTGTGTCTGTGTCATTTTTTTTTTTCCTGTGTTATTCTTCAGCACATGCTGGAAGACTTTATAGGCAAGAAAGCCAACGCTGGCAGTGTGCATCTGTGGTGACTTGAACAAGAACAGCCGCATAGACTCATATTTGAATGCTTAGGGAGTGGATTAGGAGATGTGGTCTTAATGGAGGAAGCATGTCACTGGGAGTGGGATTTAGGGTTTCAAATGCCCAAGCCAGGCCCAGAGGTGTTTTCTCTCTTCCTGCTGCCTGTGGATCCAGATGTAGAACTCTCATGCTCCTTCTCCAGCACCATTTCTGCCTGCACACTGCCATGCTCCCTGCCATGATGATAATGGACTAAACCTCTGAAACAGTAAGCCAGTCCCCATTGAATGTTTTCCTTTCTAAGAGTTGCTGTAGTCATGGAGTCTTTTTACAACAGTAGAACAGTAATTAAGACAGCATCATGAATAAATGTCAGATTGAGATTAAAATACCAAGTTTCACACCTTTTCACCCATCCAGTGTTCTCTGGGTGACTCCTGCCACTGCCCTTTGAGCTGGTATTCTGTAAGCCCTCTGTAGTGCCTCCTTAGCATCTCACTGACTCGGAGCTAGGGCTCTAACAGGTTTGTTGAAAAATAAAAGGATAAGGCTGGGAATATAGCTCAGTTGGTAGAGTGCTCATTTAGCATGCAGGAAGACCCAGGCATAATGCTCACACCTGTAACCTCTGCACTTGGGAGTTGGAGACAGGAGGATGAGGAGTCAGATGTCATCCTCACTTGCATTGATGGAAAAACCACAACTCTCATTTTAAGGAATAAGAGATAGCTTGTCCTGGAGCCATTTTGGGTGACCATGGCTCATGAACAAAGATGTAGGTTCTCCCAAGTTCCATGTTCCAATGGGGGAAGCAATTTCAGGAAGTCGCTAGAGCTTTACAGAACCAGGGAGGTAATAAACCAAGACAAGTTTAAAATACTTTGGTGGGTACACCAGAGAGACAGTGATGAGCCAGCCTGCCTGATTTTAGGCTTAAAAGCCATATTATAGTAAAGACGAGCTAGACTCATCCTGTTTATAATTAAATCTCTGTTTTTCAAAGATTGAGCTATGCCTCACCTACAATCTTAACTAAAGATGGTTCTGTACTGCCTGTTCCAGGAAAGGGCAACCATGACTTGGTTTCAAAAAAGTTTTTGTGACTGGGTGGTGGTGATGCATGCCTTTAATTCCAGTTCTGGAGGCAGAGGCAGGTGGATCTCTGTGAGTTCCAGGACAGCCATGGTGGTGTTCCACAGAGAAACCCTGCCTCAAGAAACAAACAAACAAAAAGTTATTATAACCACCTTGTTATGACTGCCATGTTGTTATAACTACTGTATGACCACCTTGCAATCATGACTTTGTTTCAGGAGGTTGTTATGACCAACTTGTTATACTTAGTTCTGCTCCTGTAACCCTGCCTATTTGCCTGCCAAATCACCCATTTGGAAACCTTCTACCCTTAAGCTATAAAAGTCCTTATCTTCCCCTTGTCCAAGGCTGACCTCTTGAACCCCCACCTTCGTTCACATCTGCACAACTAGTTCCATGCCAGCCTGAGACTGTCTGGGAAAAAAAAATTGAATTATAAAAGGTAGCTGATTTGACATTCAGGGTTTGAAGAGCTCTGAGGCAGAAAGGTGGTGTGTCACAGAAAGCAGTTTCACCCTAAACCAGTGGCTCTCAACCTTCCTAATGCAGTGACCCCTTGATGTTCCTCACATTGTGGTGAACCCACACACACACCATAAAATTATTTTCATTGCTACTTCATAACAGTAATTTTTCTACTGTTATGAATCTGATGTAAATGTAATAAGACATAAATGTAAATAAGACCAGATGGTTTTAGGCAACCCCTGTAAAAAGGTCATTGGACTCCCCTAAGGGGTTGCAATCCATAGATTGAGAACCTCTGCCCTAAACGAGTTTGTTATTTATTTATTTTTTTTACACATGTCATATTCCAAGAAGCATTGGCGCCACCTGAGAGAAAGTGGCCATCAGAAACCCACCTTTGCAGCCCTTGTGGGTGGACCAGCGTTGAGCAGGAAAGGGACAGAGGAGCTGGGTCGCAGCCAGGTGACATTCCTTCAAGAATCTCCCTGTCCCAGAGACTGTGACAATAGCTCCCTGGAATCCAGAAAGGCTTGGAGTTGGTTTGGTGGCGGACTTTTTACATGAGTCCAGTGTCCCCACAAGGATAACAGTCAGTCCTGTTCTTTCTGTGCCCCCCCCCCCTTTGTTCAGGAGGTGCTTTCCCACTTGCCCACTGATTCCTGTCCGAAGCACGCTATCCGATCTGGAAGGAGCGGTACCTGCAGGTATATGTGTTAGAGCCACCATACACGGTGATGGCAGCCCCAGAGAGCTGGCCGTCTGTGTGGCACAGGAAGTCCCGCTAGGCTCCTGCCTGCACCTGGATGCCTCTTACTCAGCTCAGGGCAGACAACAGCAAAGCACCTGCCTACCAGGTGCCTTCAGGCCCTTACTGTTCCTGGGCTCCTGAAATGCAAATGACTAATGGCTTATTTGCAAGTCCAAAGTGGGCAATGAAGGAAGTGTACACCGGGTGGGAGCTAGGTAGTTAGGAATCGAGATCCCATCCATAAGGGGTTGGAAGAATACTGTGTAATTCTTAGGAAGAATCTGGTTGATTCAGAAGGGCCAATTGAAAAGACTCCAAGATACAGTGAGGAAAATCCACTGCAATCCGGTTTTATAAACAACACGTTTTACTTAAACAAAGTAAGCAATGCACACATAGACAGTGTTGGACAGACACCTGGAAGAAGGAGTCTAAAAGTGAGCTGGGGGATAAATTAAAAAGAGGACTCTCAATTTTTGTTTTTTGAATGTTACACAATTGTATATTTACTGCACAACCTTTTTCTAAAAACAAACAAACAAAATAACCCCAAACACAATTTCTAGAATAGTTTTAGATTTACAGAAAAGATTAGGAAAGACATGTTTACCATAAATATGGGTTTTCTCCTGTAATTAACATACTAATGTTTTTGCTATAATGAATGAACCAATATTGATAGTGTGTTTAAATGGCATTAAAAAACAAAACAAAACAAAAACCAAAACCCTAAATACCCTTTTCCCGGGATCCCATTCAAGATGTCACATTATTTAGTTTTCTTATCTCCATGTGACAGCTTCTCAGGCTTCCCTTGTTTTGATGACCTTGACAGTTTTGGACAGTCGTTGAGTTCCTCAATTGGGGCTTGTCCGATGTTTTTGCACGATTACACTGGGTCATGTGTCATTGAGAGGAAGACACCATACAACAGAAGAGTAATGTAATTCGCCACCGCTAATGTTGGCCCTGATCACCCGGCTGAGGCAGTTGGTTTTCCATTATGAAGTTTCATCCTGTCGTACATGTGGTTTGACCTTTTAAAAGTTTTCTTCACTGACAGATCTCTAAAAACACACAGCAGGATAAATCCCACTCCCTAGGGGTCTAGAGCGGCTCTGCGGGGCGAGCAGGACCCACGCAGGAACGCGGACCTCACCTGTGGGCGTGGTCCACTTACCCCCGCCACTCTAGAGAGGCCCCACCCCTCCACGTGGCTCCGCCCCGGGGCGCTTAAGGCGACCGCACCCGGAGAGTTTTCCGCCCCGCCGGCTCCTCTAGCCGTACGTAGACGTGTCGTTACCCGGTCGGGATCCGAGAAAGCGACTGTGGGAAGGAGCTGCAAGTCGAGCTCATCGCCGGGTCCCCGGTGCCAGGTGAGTGAGGGTCCTGGCGGGTGACCTGCGTGGGCTGGGTGTTCGCGCTCGGCTGGGGGTGCGAGGGTCCCCCGAGGCCAGGGCCCGGAGTGGAGCAGGGTCTAGGCAAGTGTGCTTGGAACCTCAGCGGGTGCGAGCTTGGGGGTGGTTGAGGTCTCCTCAGCTCGGTGCGCTTCCGGGAGAAGCTGGAGCCGGCCCAGAAAGCTGTCTTTGGGAACTTTGCTCCGGAACTGCAGGGCGCGGGTTCCTGAACCTGCCACCTAGGGTTTATATAAGGCAGGCTCCCACGTCGTCCAGAGAATGCGGGATCGTGCCAGGTGTTGTTGTGTGGCCTGCTTTCCTTAACGCTCATCTAATAGGATCCCTCCGCCCCCGCCTGCGGCCCCTGTTCCAGAGTCCCGAGGAACTCTTGGACTTGGCTCCCCCACTTCCCGTGGACTCGGGCCCGGTTCCTAACGACGTAACTAGGCAGCAAACAGCTAAGCTGAAGCTGGGCTCATTCTCTGGGGATTTCTCTTCCCCACCCGATAATTAGTGGGTGTGTATAGAGATTGTGTTTCTCGGACCCGACCATCCACTGTCACCCCAAGTAGTCTGTTCCCTTGCTGCCTTGCCCTGCCGGCATAATAGCGACTTACGAGCAGGCTTGTCCCGGGGCTACATAATGAGGAAAAAAGCTACGGATACAGTCAGTCCTACACAAAATCAGTAAATTTAACGTGAGGTTTTTTTTTTTTTTTTTGTAACTGAATTGAGCTGTTCTCAAGTGTAAACTTTGTAGATGACAGTGTGTGTCATTGTCAAAAGGTTGGACTGCCTGGAGCCTTGTAGGGCAGGGCCAGCTGCCTTGCTCACCCTCAGCTTGCTCTCATTATGCTCCTTCATTATTTCCTTGCTTCAGTCAGTTGAGAATTCCAGGAGGATTAACAGCAGGGCCATTCCCTCAATTCTTATCTGTGCTTAGTGTCCTCTAACCAGGCCAGCCAGGTGAGTGAGGGCAGTTTGTGGCTCTAACACAAGATGCCCACTTTGGATTCCTCCATCCTTCCCCATTTGTCATTAATCTCTGCACCTTGATTTCCTCATCCATCAGATAAGGAAAATTATAATTCCTGTTTCATAGACTTATTGTGAGGATTCAGCCAGTTAATTTTTTGTTTTTGATTTTTTTGTTTTATGAAATAGGGTCTCCCTATGTAGCCTTGGCTGGTTTCAAACTCCTAGAGATCTTGCCTCTGCCTCCTGAGTGCTGGGATTAAAGGCATGTGCTGCTACCTTGCCCAGCAAGTTAATGTTTTAAAAAATTTATTTATATTATTATTATTTTTTTACTATTTATTTTTGGTGTTTTGAGACAGGGTTTCTCTGTGTAGCCCTCGCTGTCCTAGAACTCACTTTGTAGACCAAGCTGGCCTTGAACTCAGAGATCCACCTGCCTCTGCCTCTCAAGTGCAGGGGTTAAAAGCGTGCACCACCACTGCCCAGTTGACTGTTTATATTATTTTTAATTCAGTGTCTGTGTGTTCAGATCCCCTGAAGATGGACTTACAGGTAGTTGTGAGCTGTCTGACTCTGAACTCTGATCCTCTGCAAGAGCAGTATGCATGCTTTTCCACTGAGATGTTTCTCTAGCCCTATGAGTTACTCTATTTTTACAATTTTTTTTGGTTGTTGTTGTGTAGCCCTGGGTATCCTGGAACTCTCTCTGTAGACCAGGCTGGCCCCAGACTCAAAGATCTGCCTGCCTCTGCCTCCTGAGTGCTGGAGTCAAAGGTGTGTACCACCACACCCAGCTTATTTTTTTTAAACAAATATTTTGTTTATGTGTATAGGTGTTTTTGCCTGCATGTATGTCTGTGTACCATGTGGGTGCCTGGTGCCCTTGATACCCTTGGAGGTCAGAAGAGGGCATGGGATACCCTTGAACTGGAGTTCAGACAGTTAGGAACTGCCATGTGGGTGAGACAATTGCTCTTAACTGCTGAACCATCACTCCAGCCCCTTGAGGTTTGTTTGGTTTTTTGTTTGTTATTTTCTTAACTTTTTCTTCTTTTTGAGACAGTCTCTCTATGTAGTTCTTACTGTCCTGGAACTTACTGTGTAGATCAGGCTGGCCTGGAACTCAGCAACCCACCTGCCTCTGCCTCTTACGTGCTAGGATTAAAGGCTTGTATCACCATGCCCAGCAAGCTCATGTTTTTAACAACTCTACAGTGCTCAGTATTGACCAGTTAGAACAGGTAGCAGCTGGTATATCACATAAAGCACACAGGCAAGGCCTGGTGTATAAGTAATCAGATGGAGCAGCTAGTGGATAAAACAGTGGTAGCCAGAGCAGAGGGTACAGCCAGTTCCAACTGCCCTGTCTCAGGCCACGCTGCACTGCCCTCTTTCTGACATTTTGACCATTGCAATGGCTGCCCCCCCCCCCCCCCCCCCCCCCGTAGGGGACAGGCCACGCCCTCTTCCTCCACTTTGGGTTTGTATGACCAGGTGTCTTGATCTTGTGCTATTCTCAGTCTTTGGAGTGTGGAGACTGTTCTGAATCATCGCTTCGTCTTTCAGCATGCCCATGGTGAGCCTTTCCCTTTAAGTGAACAAGGAAATGTCACTTGGATGAGAGGCAGGCCAGAGAAGTAATGTCTTTGTGGCTTGAGTATTGGAGCTACAGGGTAGGCAGGGAAGAGTGGGGAGGTGGAAGAGAAATGTATCCAGACTGGGGGGAGTGAAAGAGCTAGGTGTGGAGTTTCACACCTATAATCCCAGAACTCAGGAGATGGGGCAGGAAGATCAGGAGTTCAAAGCCAGTTTCAGATACAGAAGGAATTTGGGGCCAGAGATATGACCCAGTAGATGGAAAGCTGATATTCACAGGTTCTCCTCTGGCTTCCACACAAGTCCAGTGGTGTGCACTCCCCCCATCCCAGTGCATACGTGCACACAAAATGAGTAAATGTAATTAACACTGAGCATCCTCCTGGGAGGGGGAAGATGCATAGTGAATTTGAGTGCAGTTTGGGCTATGTAAGACCTTGGCTGAGGCACCAGCACCTTCCAATCTGAGTTTGATTTTGTGTTTTCAGATAGTGTTAAGAGGGAACTGACTCTAAGTTGTGGCTTATCCATGCCCGTGCACACATAGGCACACACACAGTTACAATTTAAATGTTTATTTCAAACAAAAACAAGCAAGCTCAGCTGTTTGAGTTCTTTTTGTAGCCATGACAAGGAGAAGAGAACTGTCTCAGTTCAGTTTATCTAGAAGGCTCTGATTAGTAATGCCTGGGTGTTTTATGACCCAGGAGGTTAATGGGTAGTTCGGGATGGCGGGAGAGGGGACTCTGCCGGAGACAGAGAGAAGAAAGCCAGGGTGGATGAAATTGCATGCTTGTTCCCAGAAGACCCGTGGCTTTCTCTTCTTCCCTTTCTAGCTGCTTTTCTCCCTCTTGGGCCCAAAGCAGTTCCTGGCACTTGGTCCCATGGGAGTGGGAGAGTCCGGGTGTGGCTGTGCTTTGAAGGCACAGCCGAGGAACATAGTCCAGTTTCTGTGACTCTTTCTTCATGAACCCACTGTCATTCCAGAACGTCAGGAATTTGAGTGGTGCCTAGATAGGACAGCTCTGAGGATACATGAGCTCCAGGTTTCCTTGGTGGGAGTTGGCGTTTGTAGTAACATTTGTTGGACTTTGGAATGAAACCTTTCAATAACCACTAAAACCGGTTAGCCCACATCAGGCATGTTGACCATAACTCATGAAATAAAGGTCCTGGGGTCACTTGGTTGTCATGGTGGGGAAGTCTGGCCATCCAGTGGAATGGTCAGCTTCTGATGATCGTACCCACTGATGTGAGAAAGAGTGGGGACAGGGGCTGGAGAGTCGGTTCAGTGCTTAAGAGCAGGTGTAGGTAGCTGGAGAGATGGCTCAGCTGTTAAGAGCACTGGCTGGGGCTGGGCGATGGTTATGCACACCACCTTTAATCCCAGCACTCAGGAGGCAGAGGCAGGCCGATCTCAGTAGTACGTTCAAGGCCAGCCTGGTCTACAAAGTGAGTTCCAGGACAGCCAGGGCTACACAGAGAAACCCTGTCAGAAACAACAACAACCAACAACAAATCACAGGCTACAGCTATCTGTAATCCAGCTCATAGGGATTTGACACCTCATACAGACATAAATGCAGGCAAAACACCAATGCACACAAGATCAAAAGAAGTAAATCATTAAAAAATAGAACAGGTATTAGTTACTTTTCTATTGCTATGACAGAATACCACAGCTAAGGCGATTTGTAAAAGGAAGCGTTTAATGGGACTTATGCTGTCAGAGGGTCAGAGTCCACGATGGTAGAGCAAAGTCCTGCAGCAGCAGAAACAGCTGAACGCGGCTCACGTCTCAACCCACAAGTAGGAGGCAGAGAGAACTAACTCAGAATACTATAAGTCTTTTAAACCCTCACAGCCCACCCCCTGTGACATACTTCCTTCAGCAATGCCATGCCTAATCCTTCCAAACAACCACCAACTAGAAGCCAGCTATTCAGACAAGGAGTCCATGGGAACTAGTCTCTGTTCAAAGCACCGTAGAGCACTTGTGGCTCTTGTCGAGGACCCAGGTTTGATTTCCAGCGTCCACATTGCCACTCATATGTCTGTAACATCCAGGGGATCTGACGTCCTCTACTGACCTTGGCGGGCACCAGTCGTGTAAGTGTGTACGCACATAGATGCAGGCCTAGCGCCCGTACATGGAAGGTTATAAAGAATTATAGGGTTGGAGGACAGTTTTCATCTGCTGGCTAATGCGGGGTAAACCATGTAACCACATAGTCCCAGTTCTCTGGCTGACAAATGGTTGCCTCCAACAGACAGTCAGATGACAAGATGTTTCTGGAAGGGTTTGAGATTAGTGAGAGCAGCGATGATCTTGTTGATAGTAGGGGAGTGTCACCAAGGAACCAGGAAGCTGAAGGTGGAATGTGCTGTAGTCAAGGCTGGCTCTGTGATCACTAATGTTAGGTTTTTTTTAAAGATTGTGTTCTTGAAGGTCCCACTGTCTTAGCAGCCAAGAAGACAGGGGCTCAGTGGAGGTTGGCTTGCAAGATGGAGGGATGAGAATTCAGGGTGGGGGTAGAGAAGAGACTGGAAGCAGTTCACGGGGAGATCAGGCAGGCAGGCACATGAAGCCTGGTGTGTGAAGCACCTTTGGGGGAGAGGGATGTGTGAGAGGGGCAGGGCCAGTGTTAAGGGATGAGAACTTACTGTGTCCACCACAAAGGGCACAGTTATTTTTAGGAACTAGGTGACAAGGCATGTTTCTGTTGGGATCTTTACTGAGTGCCCACTGCTTGTCCAGCCAGTTCTGTAGGCACAAGAGGAGACTAGTGTTACTGGGAATACCGAGGTCCCTCTTTGGGTTCTCGGTTTTGTTAATAGGAGAATTTAGGAAAGGACTTGGAAGGATGTTCAAGGACAGTTTTATTTGAGTTAGAAAGAAAAACAGCAGAGTAGGAAACTATGACTCTCATTAGTTGCCAGGAGGAAGGGATGGAGAAGAGGGAGAGAGAAGTCGTGCCTTTGAGAAAGCAGACAGGTTCAATGATAGGCGTCAGCAAATAGCCTCATGGCAGACAAGCAGCCCAGTGGCAGAAGGGGAGGGAGGCTTTAGAGTCAAAGGGAGAAAGCCCAGAGAATCTGGAGAGCATGCCCAGGCTTTGTCCAGTATCTGAAAGAAAAGGACAGGGGAAAAGGGGTGGGGGTTGTGCTTTTCTAAGTAATGCAGAAAGATGGGGGGTCACAGTGCTTTGTGATAGCAGCTCTGTGGGTAACTGCACAGAGAATAAGATAAGTACATTATTCCACTAAGGGAATTCCTCCATCTTCTGATTGTGACTTTGGGTGAATTAGCATTCCTGAGGCTTGGTCTCTTGGCCAGGTGATTGACAAGCCCAGCTGTTTTAACTCAGAGAGGAGCCTATCGCGTGCAGCGATCTAATCTTTGGAGCAGATCAAAATGTCATGTGTCCACCCAGGGCCAGAGGTAGATTCCATCTTTTTGACTTGGAAGAAAGCTTCCACAGAGCTCTGATAGCCATCTTCAGTGGCCTCCAAGCATAAGTACACTAGGTTTGCCCCCTGGATAGATATCCCTAAGAGGCTGGATGAGGACCCAGTTTGGAAGGTGCAGAAGGTCATGAAATTCGGTTTCTTTCAGGTTGCATTTCAGGTGTCTTTTGAGATTCTAGGGGGGGGGGGTGGGACTGAGGAAGCATCTAGGCTAGAGAAGCAATTTTGTCTGGGTTATATTTATATTTGAAGTCAAGGGCATGGTGATGTTAGAGAACTCCCTGGGATAGCCGAGTAAAGGGAACTGAGCAGTAGAGGAGATGGACAGGAGCTAGTTACAGGGACCAGGGTCGTCTTGCTTCAGTAGACTTGAGGGGTCAGTGGTGGCACTGCTGTGATGGCCAGGGACAGGAAGGAACAGCTGGAGCAGATGTGTGCAGCCTCTCCTGAGAGGGATTGTGTGGAGGTCAGGGTGAGCAAGCGCTGGGTCCTGTTTTCTCAGCTTGCTCTTGCTGCTGCTTTTTCACCTGAGGAGAATGTGTGGTGGACGGCCACAGCCCCTGGACCTCATCCTGCCGTTTCTGTGTATGACTTGTTCATGGTGACAGTCTCTGGGTTACTGTCGCTCCAGGTCAGCAGCTGTGGAATGTTCTCAGTACAGAATTACCATAATTTATTCAGTCTTTTCCTCACTTGTGGGTAATGAATTCTTTTCCTGTTTTTATTGACTTGAAGCAGAGTTGGGGCAGAGAAACTGTCCACTTAGAATGCTCCGGAACGTATTTGTTTAGGAAGTGTTTACATTTTTAAATGATTTTAAATTCTCTAGGTCAAGAATAATGGGATTCTGCCAGGCGGTGGTGGCGCACACCTTTAATCCCAGCACTGGGGGGGGGGGGGGGCGCAGAGGCTGGTGGATCTCTGTGAGTTCGAAGCCAGCCTGGTCTCCAAAGCGAGTTCCAGGAAAGGCACAAAGCCACACAGAGAAACCTGTCTTGAAAAACCAAAAAAAAAAAAAACAAAAAAAAAAAAAAAAAAACAAAAAAAGAATAATGGGATTCTAGCTACTTTCAATAGAATTTTAGTTACATGTTTATTTTATTTTTCTGTTCAGGAGCTATTAATTTCAGCTTTTATCTGTTCCTTCTTCAGTTTATTTTGTTGCTCTCTTGTCATTGAAAAGACATGTTTCCTGTCATGCTCAGCACTGCCCTTTGGATATAATGCTAGCAGATGGGTTTCCATACTGTCTTAATTAGGGTTTCTATTGCTAGGAAGAGACACATGACAAGAACTCTTTTGATATTGTTGTTTGTTTGTTTGTTTTTCACAACAACTCTTATAGAGGAAAACATTTCGTTGGTGCTGGCTTACAGTTCATAGGTTTAGTTCATTATCATCATGGCAGCAGTGGACAGGCAGACATGGTCCTGGAGGTGTTGCTGAGCGTTCTGTATCTGGACCCTCAGGCAGCAGGAAGAGAGAGAGATACTGGGCCTACCTTGAGCATCTGCAACCTCAGAGCCCACTCCAGTGACACACTTCATCCATCAAGGCCACATCTCTTAATAGTGCCACTCCCTATGAGGCTATGGGTGCCATTCACAAAGTGCCCACCTTTCCATTGTTCTCTGTCATTGTAAATCAGTTATGACCAGGGGATTGTTTAGAAAACCATCCTGAATTTCCAAGTTGATTCATGTAGTGTTAATGGGAGTTTGTCTTGGAAAGGCTTACTGCTTCATATTTGGGTCCTGGTTTTAGTGGGCCGTGATTGGGTCCTGGGTTTAGAGGGCTGTGATTGGGTCCTGGGTTTAGTGGGCTGTGATTAGTGAAGAGCAAACATCTCAGACTGCATTAAATCCTCTGTCCTTATGTTAAATTCTTCCTTCAAATTCAACTTGACTTTTTCTTATCACTTAGAGATGTATCAGAAATTCTCACTGTTAAACTGATTGTGGTGGCATGGGTCAGTAATCCCAGTATTTGGGAGACTGAGGCAGGAGGTTCAAGAGCTCAAGACCAACCCGGACCGTATATGAAGGTCACATATTTATGAAGGACCATATGTTTAGGTTCATCCTAGTCTACCTAGCGAGCCCTTATCTAAAAACAAACAAACAAACAAATAAATAAAAGCAACAGACCTAAATAATTCTCACTGTAATTTTATCTAAGTCACGCTGCATTTGTCCTTGGCAAGGGTTCTGGCTTTTATGAATTTGTCTTTCATGTTTGGAGTTAACAAGTGTTTCAGGTCTGCTTCGTGGATCTCAGTGTGTGGTCTGTGATGTTTGGGTCCATGTTATTTATGTTTTAGGAGAAGAAATAACTAAGAGGTGGGATAATCTTATTCCTTACAGTTCTAAAATGAATAAAAAGACATTTCACAAAACAGCAGGACTCAGGCGTTTAGAGGCAGTGTCCCTGGCAGGCTTCAAGCTGTGCTTGTGTCCAGGCCCATGGGGAACAGTTGGTAGGAAGGTCTTGTTTCTCAGCCTGCTGATACCCATGAGTGCCCCTCCCCCCAGTGTCCCAGTGGTCCTTATCCTTAAGACAGCCAGGCTTTTAGGAAGAGTGGATAAAACCGAGACTCACCTGTAGACTTTAGGGAAGGGACCTGGAAGTCTCCGCCTGTCTTCTGATGCTACAATAGAACATCTGGAGCTGTATAACAAATAAAGAGAAGTTGATGAACAAATAAAGCTCCCCGCTCTGGCAGCTGTTTGCTCCGTCACAGAATGGCAGAGGAAGGAGAAGTAGAAAGCAGGAGGCCACTGGTGTTATAACAGCCAGTTTCCACCTCCCACTCAGCTCACCTCATAAAGGTTTTGTCACTTCTCGGTGCCATTGCACAAAGGCTGGGGTTTCCGGTGCCGGGTTATAGCATGACAGGGCAGATGATTGACAGATGACAGTCAGAAGGTTCGGGAACACCACCCACTTCTCTCCTTAATTTGAAACTAATGTGTTTATTCTCTTGCCACTGGGGGAGCTGGTGCTGCAGAGGTTAAGAAGTGGGGACCAAATCATATGTTCATAGCTGCCAGAAGCCAGCAGGGCATACAGCAGCGTGGTTCTGTCCCTTGGGTGGAGGAACATGCTGGGCAGGCCTTTGCTTCCTTGTTGATGCTTGAGAATCTTCAGCCTCCTCCCAGAGGCCAGGGCTGTTAGCATGCTGTGATCTGCTCTGGAACCACACTCACTTGGGTCTCCCAGCCTCATGGGACCAGTTGGCCCTTCGAAGACCCAGCTTGAGGATGGAGATTTCTTGCTATGCCACCCTCTCTCCCAGGTTGCTTTCTTTAACTTCAAATATGACACGGAGGGCACTCTTGTGGCAACAGCCCTGTATGCCCTGGCTGAACCAAGGCTGATGGTTGCTGGGGCTCCTCACATTCATGAGAGAGATTTGTGGTTGCCCATCCCAGTATCTTCTCTGCTGTCACACATAGTTCCTAGGAACAGATGGTACTTTGTGTATGATGCAGTTATGTGGGAGTTGTTGGGAGATCACCAGCACTGCCTCACTTCGGTTTTCTCAGGTTCTTTCATGTCTCCCAACTTGACCTCTAGCCTAGGAGAGTGGGATGGGAGTATACAGTAGCAGCGTGGGCCGGAATGCACTGGACAAGACATCAAGAGATACATACAGTTTTAGACCTTGTACTGTCTGTTCCCAGGCAGCCCTGAGAACTCAGGCAGGTCTCTCCTGCTCCCTGGGCCTTGATTCCTACCAAATAAAATACGCCATTGACTCAAATGATCCCAACAGTTCAGAATTCTGAAGCAATCCAAATGCCACTGAGGATTGGCCTTTTATTTCTAAGCAGGCTCTTTCAGATTTGCTCCCTCAGGCTCAACCCCGTGTTGAGGCCCCAGTGATTGCTGTGGCCGCTGTCCTGCCAGCTTTGCCCAGAATTTCTCTAGCTTGGGCAGTCCAGGAGACCAGTCTTGGATGGCAGCGTCTGCTGCACAGCCTGGAGAATGATTGATGTCAGCCGTGCTATTTTTAATTCCTTCTGTGTGGGTGGGGAGCTGAATGCCTGCCTCCACCTTCTGTGGGCTTTTTGTGTAGTGCCTGAGAAAATGCAGTCAGGGTTGGTGAATGCTGCCCCAGGGTTCTCTGGCTTGTGTCAGTCACTTAATGGCACCCATGACCCACATAGGTGAGGTTAGTGCCCTGTGATCACAGGGTGTGAGACTATAGACCTGGAAGAGCTAGGATGTTCCTGTATCTTCTGGCATCCTGTTTGGGATCAGAGGAAGAAGGGAATCTTCTAGATGGGTACTGTTTGCCCTTCAGATTCCTAGTGTCTACCTACTGACAGGCTGTCAGGGCAGGTACCAGCCAGGGCAAGAAGAGGTGAGTCAGGGACTCGTGGTCCTGGTGGGACGCGTCTGTGTTGAAGATCTCAGTGCTGACTGCTGGCCAGTGGTGGGAAGAAGCAGGGAGGGGAGGCTGTCCAACAGCCTGCAGGAGCCATCTTCTCCTTGGAAGGCCAGGAGAAGTGACCCTGACACTGGCTCTTGACCTCTAAGCCTTGCTCCCTGGTGTGTGGTGTGATAATACATCCATGAGATTGCTGGGAAAGTTCGTGGGGTGTTTAGTGAGGAAATGCACATGCCCATCTAGGACCTAGATGACTAGAACACTAGTGGACGTAGAGAACATGCTAGGCTGAGTTAGTTCCAGAAAGAGCCATCATTGTGAGTGGGAAGGTCAAGGTAGCTTCCTGAAAGAGGTGGGGACCCCATGTGACCTCAGGGAAGCCTAGGAGACAGCAGGGTGGCCAGCCATAAGAACATCTGACCAGTTGTCTGCAATAGAAATTGCCCAGCTTGGCTGAGTGAGGGCCATACATTTCCTGGCTGCTGCTGTCAGGCACATACCTTGGGGGTCTTTTGGACCTCTGTCTTCTGCTGTTCCTCCGTGGCTCAGTGTAACTTCTAGTCTGGAATGCCTGCAACAGAGGGCCAGGACCTGATAGAGAATCTTACACCTGGGTGATCTGTGTGTTCTCCAGGGACTTCCTTTCAGTGTCTGTCCTTTGCACCACGGAAGAGTCGAACTGCTAAGAGGTGGTTAAACCATGAGGCTTCTCAGCAAGGCCGAACACTGGTGTCTTCCAGGTGTGGAGGCACTAAAGCTCCAGTGTGAACAAATAGGCGATGAGTATCTGGCTGTGTGCGGTACTGGGTGCGGGCCCCTGCTGCCTGTAGCCTTGATTCCAGCCTCACCCTCTGTCCCTTGCTGCAAGAGGGTGTAGAGAAGGAGGAGAGAGAGAGAGAGAGCCTGCCTCTGAGAGGCTTAACATGGCTTAACAGAGGGCCCAGCCTCTTGTTCCATTTCTAAAATGGTTTAAGTCACAGATTTGCTTTGCGTCCCTTCTGTTTCCCCAAGGAAGCAACTTTGAGCTTCAGAACCTTCTTTTTTGTTGTTGTTGTTGTTTTTGTTTTTCAAGCGCAGAACCTTCTTGATGGTGTCTATAAAACCTTCGTGAAGTCCCAGCTGCTAGATAGGTGGGGTTGAGGAACCCCAGAGAGTCTGGATCCACCTGTGTCCACTAGAGAGAAGAGGGTTTCCTCACACCCCAGTGAAGCCCTAAGACTACATTCCATCCTGTCAGGCTTTCCCCTCCCCCTCCCCCCACGGGAGAAGGGAGGACGGCTCTGAAGTATGTGTGTGTTTTCTGGAAGTGCCTGTGTATTCAGCCCCTGTTGTAGGGAGTCTAATGAGCCAGCCCTCATCCATTGTGGGTGGGTGGGGTGGGGGGGAGTGGGGGGCAGAATCAGATGTCACTAACCTCCTCCCACCTACCCCACCCCTTGGTAAAAGCTTTAGGCTAAAGCTTTCACCTCCATGGCCCTAATGGGCCCTGGGAGAGCTCCAGAAGCCATACCGCCTGATAACATTGGCATAAAGGAAGGTGTTTTGTATCCTTTCCTTAAGAGGGCCCTTAAAATCCTGTAAGCTTTGTGTGCCACCAGACCTCTACCTATGCCGATCGATGGCGATAAAGAAATGAAGCAAAACAAAAAGGCAAAATCCCCAGGACTGGTGCAAGAAAGCAACACTGAGAACAAATGGTGTTTCAGCTTTCAGTTAAAAAGTGTTTTTATCTTTCAGAGAATGGTTGAATACAGCCGCTCAATTGTGCTGGAATAGTCTTTTTTTTTTTTTTTTTTTTTTTTAGTTAAGTGACAGGGTCTCCTTCATATGTGGCACTTATTGCTGTATTATAAAACATTCGTAGTTTACAGAATGAGAAGTCAGCTCTGTTTGTTAATCTGAAGGGCTTAAGATGAAACCAGCTCTCTCCCGACATGCCCACCCCTTTGCTTCTGTGCAGCTAACTGTTCTCCTAACAGTATCTTTATTTACATGATAGGCTCATAGTTCTGTTTGTCAATTTATCAGTGTAGACATTACTTTCTGACATGCTGCTTATAGATGAGGAATCGATGCACATATCAGTGTTAATTGCATTATAATGATTGGAGAATTGCTCACTGCTGTTCCAGGTGACCTATGCGGAGTGCAAGGCCACCAAGATTCCTGTTCCTACAGTGTGTCAGCCTCCCCTGGATGGGCTTGAGTTTCCTTCCGCTCACCCATTGCTTTGAGCTGGCCAGGTTGCTCCTCAAGTCTGTCACTCAGCTATCACCTTGGGACTTCCTTTGTAAGTTTTCTGTGTTAGAGTCCCCTCGCATTGGGGTTCTTTTACATTTTCACTTTGTCAGAATTCTTAGGAAGTCCTAGTATAAGTGGGTGGGTGTGGGGTGTTCTTTGTTCTTGAGTCTTTCGGGAAAGGTGCGTGCATCCTGTTGATAGGTGGGTGGGTAATGTAGCTGGCTGTAGGAATGAATGACAGACTGAGAACAGTTTCTCCGCTGGGAAGGTTGAAGGAAGGGGCTGTTGACTTGTAGTTCCCAGCAGTGGTTAAGGAACCCAGTGTCATTCCCTTCTCCCCTGAAGAAACTTGGCTCCTTCTTGAACTAATTCTAAGTGGTCTTATAATAAAAACCCGGAGCCATATATCGGGGTAAATGCTAGAAGATCAGAGCAAATAAACCATAGCCACTTCTCACCTTACCAGCTCCTCAGCCAAAAGGGGAAGAAAGATCCTGTCTCCGTGAATCCTCTGCCTGAATGCCTCTGAGTTTTCAGCCGAAAGGGTCTATAGTTCCTGTCCCTTCACGCCTTACCTGCCTTTCTCTGCCCAGCCATTTCACTTCCTATCTCAACCTTCCTAGTGCTGGGATTAATGGCATGGGTGCTGCCCAAATACTGGGGTTAAAGGTGTGCCACCACTGCCTGGCTCTTTCTTTCCTAGACTGGATCAATTTCATGTAGCCCAGTGTGGCCTTGAACTTACCGAGATCCAGATGGATCTCTGCCTCCCAAGTGCTAGGGTTAAAGGAGTGTGCCACCACTGCCTGGCCTCTGTGTTTAATCTAGTGGCTGGCTCTGTCCTCTGATCTTCAGGCAAATTTTATTAGAGTACAACAAAATAACACCACAGCTCCTTTCTTTTTCTAGAAGCTTGTAGTATTGTTTCTCTGCCTCTGAGTTCCCGTGTCAGGTTGGTGAACTCTGCTGATGGTCACGTGATTTTCAGACATTGGATTACCACTAGGTGGTTCTTTCCACTTACACTATCTCTTCAGATGTCAGTGCTCTTATATCATAATCATAGACATTATTATTTGTGTGCATGCCTGTGAGTGTGTGTGGTGTATAAAAAAAAAAGCTCTGAAAAAAGAAAGAAAGAAAGAAAGAAAGAAAGAAAGGAAGCAATAAGGTGTCTTCAGAAACTGAAAATAGAAGAGATTAAAAACTCAAACTTCAATAGATCAGTAGCAAATAAATGTGTATATAAAGAAAATGAGAAACAAACAAACCCTAACATTCAACAGAAAGGTTAGAAAAGCAAGCCAGGAAAAACCCAGAGCTAAAAGAGCAACAACAAGCTGGTTGTAGTGAGCTATGCCTGTAATCCCAACACTCAGTGGCAGAGGCAGGGGGTTCTGGAGGTCCAGGGCCTAGGTACATAGCGAGTCTGAGGCCAGCCTCTGCTACATGAGATCTTATCCCGAAAATAAGCAAGCAAGCAAACAGAACTCGGGAGAGGTTTAGTGAATAAAGTGCTTTCTGCATAAGCATGAAGACCAGAGTTTTATCCCCAGAACTAACATTAAAAGCCAGACACAGTGGCATATGCCTAATTCTAGTGCTGGGGAGGCAGAGGCAAGTGGATCCCTGGGGTTGCTAGCCAGCCAGTCAGCAGAGCCTAGATGGAGAACACCAGATTCCACTAAGAGACCCTGAGAAACACCTGAGGCTAGCTTCTGGCCTCTACATACATGTGCACATATGTACTCTCACAAATGAAAAGCACTAACAAACAGGTATAAAAAGATGTAAGAATATTACGATCTAAAACAGTGTTTCTCAACCTGTATGTCAGGATGGAGTCACATATCAGATATCCTACATGTCAGATATTTACACTACAATTCATAACAGTAGCAAAATTACAGTTATGGAGTAGCAATGAAAATAATTTTATGGTTGGAGGTCACCACAACACAAAGAACTGTATTAAAGAGCCACAACATTGGGAACATTGAGAACCACTGATCTAAAATGAGTCCCCCAAGCGGGAGGGAGGGCAGGAAAAGCTGAGGCAAGAAAATGATCAGTTATAGCACAAGAACACTGTGAGAGGTGGGGATGGCTCAGTGGGTAAGGAGGCTTGCTGAACAAGCATAGACATCCAAGTTCAAATCCCTCCCCAGCCCCTAGATAGAAAGCTGGCCATGGCCACATATGTGCCTGCCTGTAAAGCCCAGTGCTTGGAGGCAGGATGGAGACAAGAGGATCCCTGGAACCCCCGCTGGCTGCCAGCCTAGCTCCAAATTCAGTCAGTGACAGAGCAGGACACTCAAAGAGTTCTCTTATTGCTTCTGTGCACGAGCGCGTGCGCACACATACACACACACACACACACACACACACAAGTGCTATACCACTGAGCTAAATCCCCAACCTCAAAGTTTCTGCTCCCCCCCCCCCCCCCCCCAGTGTTTCTCTGTGTAGCTTTGCACCTGTCCTGGATCTCATTCTGTAGACCAGGCTGGCCTCGAACTCACAGAGATCGCCTGCCTCTGCCTCCCGAGTGCTGGGATTAAAGGCGTGCGCCACCACCGCCTGGCCTTACTGCTTTCTTATAATTTGCTTTTCGTTTTGTTTTATAAATAGATTGTTCTCTATGTTTCTGAGCATACTGATGTTACACCACCACCCCCTTACTTCTCATCGATGGCTCTCTCCCCTCTGAGCCTTCTCTTGTTTTGGTTTCTCCTGCTCTTATTGGAGATCTTGTTCGGAGGTCCTGTGGTTCTTTGTTGTCTATTTACATAAACAGTGCTGAGTCCTTGGGCATTATTATACCACCTCTTTGCCCTTTTGTGAAATCATCCATGGTAACTCTGGTCTTCTACACCTCATCTGCCCTTGCCTCCGGCATTGAACCCAGCTAGAACTCTTATTCCTTCAGAGCTTTTGATAAAAGGAAGCATCCAGGTCAAGTGGGTCCCTCCTGAGCCATGAGCCTGGGCTGGTGCCACGCCCTGTGCATCATAGCACTTGACATGGACGCAAGAGGTTCTGGGCTAGGTCCCTTGCTGTGTCATGATGGCATGCCACTTCCCCTCCCTGGTTGTAAGTTTCTCCACATTTAAGTGGAAGGAAGAGGTGCAATGGGGTAAATTGAGTCATCTCTTCGGGCCACCTTGGCTTACCAGCTGGGCGGCACACTCTGTTACCTGCATGCATAAATCAAGCCCTTAGCTTTCCCCTCCCCCAGAGTTTGCATTGCTGGCTGGGTGTGTTGCCTCGCCACAGAGAATCTACCCCAGCTCTTATTATGGTGACTCACGGTGACCATGGTAACTTGTGTTGTCCTATAATACAAGTGAACAAGCCTTATCTGGGCTCCTTCTCCCAGGCAGGAGGGAGCAGTGAGCACCCAGTGGTTTCGTTGTTGAAATGACTTGCTGTGGTCTTAGGAATTTGATGCTTCTCTTGTCCAAGATGCTGGCCAGGCTGTGTGGGCAGGTTGCAGCCAAGAAGGAATCTGGAGGAAGGGAGAGGTGGCTGTGTGTAGATTAGTTTGCAGTTCCTGCTCTTGCAGATCATGGCAGACTTAATGATGTGTTTTTGTGGTAGTATGAAATTGACTATTTTTGCTGATTTCAGGGTACCATCACCAACGACCCATTTCCAGAATTTTCTCATCGTCCCAACTAACCATCCCCATTTATCAGAGTATCCCCAAAGGTGGAGCAGGAGTCACAGGTGGTTGTGAACTGTGGTGCTGGGGTCTGAATTCTGTCCCTGTGCTCTTCACTACTTGAACCATCCTTCCAGCCCTGTGTGTATGTTTCTTTAAGTTTTGCCTGGGGCTGCTGTGAAGGAATACTATGAACAAGAGGCTTCAGCCTCCGCAGAAGTGTGTTGCTCACAGTACTAGAAGCTGGAAAGCTGAGATCAAGTGTCAGTGTCTGCTAAAGGACCATTTCTGGATTTGTGGCTGGCCACTTCTCACAGTGTCCTTACATAGTCTCTCTGGCCATCATCTAGTTCATGAGAGTTCTACTTACTGTTGAGACCCAGCAGCCGCAGTACCCTGTTTCCTAACCCAGTGGGTTTCATCTGGGAAACAGGTACATTCTTTCTGCCACTGTCTGAGGCCAGCAGCTAAAAAGACTGAAGGGAAGCTGGGTGGTGGTGGCGCACACCTGTAATCCCAGCACTCGGGAGGCAGAGGCAGGTGGGTCTCTGTGAGTTCGAGGCCAGCCTGGTCTACAGAGCTAGTCCAGGACAGGCTCCAAAGCTACAGAGAAACCCTGTCTTGAAAAACCAAAAAAAAAAAAAAAAAAAAAAAAAAAAAAAAAAGAAGTCTGAAGGGTGGCTGCAGAGGTTCCTGCTGCTCTGTTGCTTTGTGCCTGTGGTGAGGTTGCACGTCACAGTCAGAATACTCACCTTATGGCAGCTGAGACAAAAGAGGAAAGCTCAGATCCCAGTGACTCCTTCAGGGACATGTCCTGGTGACCCAAGCCCTACCTACACCTCACCAAGGTCCCGCCACCTACCGGTAGTGCCACAGGGGCTTGGGACTCAGCTTTCAACACATGGGCCTTTGAGGGCCTTTTTTGGTCCACGTGATAGCATGCCCTTACCATTCTGTCTTTGAAACTGTCTCAACTTTACTCCCACCCCTGTGCCAGGTCCCTCCTCAACTCCTTTCCCTCCCCTCCAGTCTCCACATTCTCATTCTTTACCAAATGCCTCGGGGTCTTCCGTGGACCCCCCACCCCCATCCCAAAACCCTGTTTGATGTTTTATATTGGGACAACTCCATGAGTGAAAGTTAAGATGATTTAATAATGAGAACAGACTTAGTATGAGACTGTTACCCATTTAATAGAGGAGAGAAACTGAGGCACAGAAAGTTAAATAACCTGCCCAAGATCACCTGGCTTGTAGGAACCCAGCTTGGATTTGAACTTGAGGAGTCTGCCTTCAGAGTTCATGCTCTTTCTACTGTCTTACATTGCCTTTAAGAACATGGGCTTAGCTGGGCATGGTGGTGCATGTCTTTAGTCCCAGCACTCAGAGGCAGAGACAGGTGAATCTCTGTCTCTCTGAGGCCCGCCTGGTCTACAAAGTGAGTTATGGTTAGAAACCAGCGGCATGTACTGATTCCTAATTCCGTGCTATTCTGTCACACCAGTGTTTGTAACGCTCAGCCTTTGAGATCCTATTCCTAGGACCAGTAGGCTCTGCACACATCTATGGTGTAGTGGTAAAAGTCCTGAGATTCAAAGCCAGATGGCCTGGGTTTGAATCCCACCTCCACCATGGGCTGTACCTTCCCCATGTCTCTTGCTGTTCGAAGGCTGTTGGTTTTAGGATGGTGCTCGGGTTGTTTTAAAGATAAAGTCCATGTAAATCCCTTAAAGCTGAGCCTGGCACGTCGTACGTGTTTGACCAGTGGTGACGATTGGCATGGCCTAGAAAGTCAATTTGAGGATAGAGAGTTAAGCAGGGGCCTCTTTGTGACTGGATTTTTCCGAGCTTTCATAATGCCGGCATGAATTGGGAGGCATTAGTTAGAACGTGTAACTGTATATATCATTTTATAAGCTTTTTAGACATCTGTCTCTGATCTTTGGCTAACTTGGCAGTGTGTAGGGTGCTGTTGGAGTCTGTGACCACAGTTCTGGTGACCCCAGATGTGTTGGGGTCCAGGTTAGGCCTGACCGGGACTGTTGGGGACAGTGAATGGTACACCCAAGAGTAGAGAGACAACAGGAAAAGTGGACAGACTGGGCCCTGCAGAGAAGATTTGGATCCTGTGTGTTCTGGTTCCCTGTGGCTGTGTGTGGCTGCCACCAGTTGATAGTCACACATGTGCCCTGGGTGTCCTACTCTACAGAATGCAAAAAGACATAGTTGGGGCCTTACTGTTCTGCCAGGGCCTGACTTCAATGCCCACGGTGTACAGGCCAAACTTCTATTTGAGCCTATAAACCAGTGGTTCTCAACCCATGGGTCTCAGCTATCGGAAACACACTTCTGATGGTCTTAGATACTGAGACACCACTCAGTAGCAAAATTACAGTTATGAAATAGTATGAAATAAATCTATGGTTGAGGGTTCATGAGACCATGGGAAATAGTTTTTGCGATGGTTGCGACCCACAGGTTGGGAACTGCTGTTATAAATGATTGCCAGAGCAAGTGAGGGGTGAGGTTTAAAAGAGAAAAGGACCGAAGTGACATGGCCAGCCTCACTCAGCTACTAGCCAGCAAGGCAGAGACCAGGCCTCAAGCCTTCCCTGTTTACTGCAGTGTGATCATGGGGACAAGGCTGCTGGCCTTTGTGTCAGACTAGAGTCCTGGAAATGGCTGGGAGCAGTGAGGCTTGCTCTGGTCCCCTTGCCTGGACGTGTGTCTTCAAGTGTCAGGTGTTCCCACTTCCCCTAAGATTATCCAGCACCCAAGTCCAGTGTGTTGGCATAGGAACCCATGATTAACATAGAGTTTTATAGTGAGTGTGTGTGTGTGTGTGTGTGTGTGTGTGTGTGTGTATGTGTACATACATTTAAAGTTGATAGTACTTAAAAAATTACACAGGAGATAGTTTATGATGCCTGGGGTTTTCTTACACAAACAAACAGGAAGTAGATAGGGTCTAGATCAGTGGTACTCAATGCTCCTAATGCTTTCGACCTTTTAATACAGTTCTTCATGTGTGGTGACCCCCAAGCCATAATATTATTTCTTTGCTCCTTCATAACTAATTTTGCTGCTGTTATGAATTGTAATGTAAATATGTAATATGCAGGATGTATTTTCATTGTTACAGAATGACCCAAAGGTGTAGTGACCCTCAGATTGAGAACCGCTTGTAGATGTAACTGTCTTGTTAAATAAGAAACACAGATCCAATTGCAGAGTTAAAAGCCAAGAGGTCAGAGCAAGAGCTGAAAACCTTACCCTTCACTGCTTCTGTTGTCTTTCCTCTCCGCAAGAGAGCTACTTCTGTGTGTTTTTTCTTTTTATAGACTTTCTGTTCTGCGTTCTCATTGGTTGTAAACCCAGCCACATGACCTCCTCATCACTGTCTGTCTGTACAGACCTCCAGGTCTTCTATGGTTAGTATTGAGATTAAAGGCGTGTGTCTCCATGCTGGCTGTATTCTTGAACACACAGAGATCCTACCTAGCTCTGCCTCCCAAGTGCTGGGATTAAAGGCGTGCACCACCACTGCCCAGCTTCTGCTATGGCTTGCTCTGACCCCAAGGCAACTTTATTAATATACAAATAAAATCACATTTTACAAATATAGTATCACCACATTTCCCCTTTTCTATTTTAATAAAAGGAAAAAAGTTATAACTAAAATGTCTAGTCCATTTGTATTTGACAAATTCAGAGAAAATAATTCCATTATCTATCCTATTTTGGTAAGTCCAAAATGTACCTGATTCACTTTCTATCCTAACTTATATTACTAACGGAACTGTCTTATAATGTCTTTCAAATTTATACACTTACAGCTCTTAGTGAGTTTTTTCTGAAATCCTTAACAAAGAAAATTATAACTATAACTAACTGATCTTCAACTCCCTCAGAGACCCAAGAAGGAAATAATACTACCTAATAAAAAATAAAAACAGGAAGTGCATGCAAGCAGCTTCCAAAAAAAGTGTGAGTTGACAGAAACAGCCAGCTGCCTGGACTGTCACCTGAGGTTTCTCCACAGTGTTGAGGCATCATCTTCAGCCTATAGGCTAGTGTATCTGACAGATTCATTTGTGAACTAGGATGTATACAAGGTCAACAGTTTGACCTCACATTTGGTGAGAGCAGTCCATGTACCAGAAACACCTGAATTTCATTAGTGTCATGTCGTGATTCAGGATTTTAAATTCTGGAAATTGTTGATTTTTTTTTTAATTTAACTGTCCAGTGGCTAACTTTTGCCACAATGAAAGTTAACTCCATATGCAGTTTCTTCAATGCCCATATTTTCTCTGAAGTATATTGATACTGCCAGGAGCCAACATGTCTCATAGTCATAACAAAAAAGAAAAATTCCTAAGTTATTAAAACATTTTAAATGCCATATTCTGTAGATCTCTGAAGGGTTTGAAGGTGACCTGTCTATCTAAAATATATCTGTTCGATCTTGAAAACACACCTAATATGACAAGTTCAATTGTAATGTCTAACTACTAACTTTCATTTCTATATATCCTAATAGTTGGATAACATTCAAGGATTGCATTACATTGTTAAATGAATGGTATAAGTACAATATCTCGAGCAAGATTAGAAATATGTGTATGGCATATTCTAACAATCTATCTGTCTATCTATATTTATATTTATATATATATATATATAATTTGTGTACAATATAAAACAATCCAATCCAATGTAAAGTATTTAAAACTAGTAATTGTCTTTTTATTTTTTCTTTCTCTCTCTCTTTTTTTTTAAACAAGCACCTTAAATCTAATCTCCTTTGCCTAGCCCTTTTCCTAACCCTTAACAACAACTTGTAACCAACCCTCCTAAACAGTGAAAACTATCCCAGACCCAAAACCCATTAAAAGACCAAAAAACCATCCGCCCCACACCACCCCTTTGGGAATGTGGGCGTCGTATTCTTAAAGTTGCTTCCTGCTGGGTATGGGCAAAGGTATCTTTATTCTGAAAAGAAAAATTTTGGGTTAATTGTCAAATTCTAGGAAAGGTAACTATATTCTTTGTTATCCATAATGCCAGAGTTCAGGGTTTATCTCAAGTTCTTATTCAAGTAGTCTTTGAAACTGGATCATCTCAGCTAGCCATCTCAGAATTGCTCTAAGCACTTTGTAGTCCAAAGCTCATCTGTAGATGATGTTTGTCAGCTTAGTGATATTATTTTTCCACGTGGAATTGTCGTTGTGGGGTCCCATCTTCTTCCTGAAGATTTCAGTTGAAGTTAGGCCTGGCCGTGATTTCCTGCAGTAAACTGATAAGAGACTCGAACACAAAGACATGTATAGGCAGCTAATTGAAGCCTTTTCTCTAGAATTAATTAGTACTCTATATGACCATTATTATCTTAACAAAGTTTTTTTAAGAAATATATATATCTTGTAAATTTTGATATAAAATTCATTCTTTAAGAAAAGTTTAAAGAATCAGAGTAGAATCAAAGAATTGAGATTAGTAATAGAATAGTCCCTTAAGTAATTTGGTTTTTCTCCTGTCCCATGTCAGAAGATGGCTTTTTCTTCTGGTATGATACAGGGAGTTTTCATTTTCCTTTTAACAACATGATTGAGTTTAAAGGAGGAGAGAGCCATTCTCCAACTGCAAAGTCGGCTTTAAACTTTAATTGAACTGGGACTACAAGAAGACCAATAGTGTTAATTTTTTTAGAGAAGAGCAGAAACAAACATTTAGGAAGATTTATGAAATTTTGTAGATGATATACCAATAGGCCATTTTACTCTGTTTCCTGGGACAGATGATTTGTCCTTTTTCTTCAGTTGTCTCATTTGTCCAGTGTTCTTCAGATTCGTTAGCCTTCATTCTCCTAAAAACCGCTGATCTAGATGAATCAAGATTGACCTTGAAGCAATGCTTTGCTGGGGGTTGAAGATTTATGGCCCTATTTTGCTTATATAAATTCTCCATGTCAATCATTGGTCATCAGCACCTCCATCATATGAGCCATTCCTTGGAATTGCGAAGTTCCCATTGCTTATGTGGTGTGCTAGGCCAGCTCAGCTGACTCTGAGTGCATGTATGGTAGAAATTGGGCATGTGTGGCTTCCCTCTTCCCTCACAGCCAACAGCCGTGATCTAAAAGCTGGATTCAGTAGGGGGAAGGAAGTTCTGTGGGCTGAGGCATTAAAAGTTTGAGGGGTCTCTGTCTGACTCCAGTTCAAAACCTGCTCCCTGTACTGTCTCTCCTGTCCATTGGAAGGAAGCTCCTAAGCAAGTCAGCAATGGCAGAGCCACCTGGAGCCATCAAGGGAGACCAGTGGTTGCTGGTGTGGGGAAGGAGGGCAGGCTTCACTGTCTGCTACCCCAGATCATGTTCTACCACATCCTGGTTCCCTTGAGTCTGATGTGCCCTGGTGACAAGACCAAGGGCAGTGAGAGCTATGTAAGTGTCCAGACTGTCGCCTCCACCTCTGCCCAGGGACCAGGGCACATGCACGAGAGGGGAGAAAATAATAATAAACATTAAATATATAAATAAAAGGGGAAAACGTTTGAGGCCAGCCTGGACTACATAGCAAGATCGTGTGTGTGTGTGTGTGTGTGTGTGTGTGTGTGTGTGTGAGTGAGAGAGAGAGAGAGAGAGAGAGAGAGAGAGAGAGAGAGAGAGAATATGAATATGAAAGAAAGAGAAACTGGCCATAAGGGATCCATCCTCCTGCCTCAACCTCCTGAGTAGTTGAGATTACAGGGTGCATCACTAAGTCTGGCTTTCCTTTTACTTAGGGAAAAAAAGTCAACAAAGATTGTCAGAGCTGTGTGGTTTAAGCTGTATATTTATGTTGTGTGATCAAAAGGGACTCTTTGGCCAACAAACAGCCTGGGAAAATACAGTGATGGAGACATCAGGCCCGATTTGTCTGCTTCTTAGTGCCAAGGGGCTTCAGGCCCTGGAGTACTTCTTCAGACCTCTGCCTTGAAGCATTAGCCAGGTGTGGTTTCAGTTCTACAGAGAGGCCATCTCTGAGAGAGGCTGTGTGAGAGGCTGTCTCTGAGAAGCTACCATTGGACCTGTACATCAGGCCTGGTACCACTACTGCTCATTCCTTATTCCCTTCAGTGTCCCTAGAAATCAGGCTGGACACTGGAGGGTGTGACTAGGCTAGCTTTGCTGTGGGATGGGGGCCTGTCTCCACCCCTTCCTCTTAGGGTGGAAAGCATAAGGCTCTCCATTGTGGTGGGGGAATGGCTGAGTCTAGGGAGAGGAATTCCATTCTGGAAGCTTTTCCCTCTTGTTCTGTCTCTAGATTTCTGCCTATGTGGTGGGGGCCCTTGAAATTTAAGAGTACACTGGTGGGGATATTCATGGCTTTAGGGAACACGCCCTTTCACAGTCCCAAGGAAGCTTCCACCCCCCAACCCCACCCCAAGTGGCTTCTTAATTGACTAGGGATGCTGGGATGCCAGGATCCAAGTTCTCCATGCGGTTCTCATGTGTGGAGGAGTCTTACACTCAATGGGGCCCAGCAGTCTAGGTTTTAATATGCTCCACAAAGGTCTGTTTTGAAAACACCTTGTCCTGGCTGGTCAACTTGATACAAGCTAGAGTCACCAGAGAAGAGGGAACCTCAATTGAGAAAATGCTTCAATAAGATTGGGCTGTATGCAAGCCTGTGGGGCATTTTCTTAAATAGTGATTGATGTAGGAGGGCCCAGCCCATTGTGGGTGGAACCGTCCCTGAGCTGGTGGTCCTGGGTTCTACAAGAAAGCAGGCTGAGCAAACCAATAAGAAGCACCCCTCCCTGGCCTCTGCATCAGCTCCTGCCTCCAGGGGCTCCTCACATCACTGTGGACTAGGAAGTTTCTTCCTTCAATGATGAACAGTGATAGGGAAGTGTAAACTGAAATAAACCCTTTCCTCCTAAGTTACTTTTGGTCATGGTGTTTCATCCCAGCAAGAGAAAACCTAACTAAGAAACATGTGGTTAAGCCGGAGAGGGCCGCAGCTGGATGAATCTACACAGCTGCGTTTACGTAGCCCCAGTGAGGAAGGTAGGGTGATGATTTTTGTTGTATCCCTAAGAGAGTCAGAACCAGAGGCTAGAAGTTCTCTGTAGGCAGGGTTATTAGAATCAGAGCCAGGTGTCTGTCCTATGCAGAAAGACTCTCCCATGTTTGAGTGCCATGGTCAGAAGCAGGCGTATGGGATAGGACGTGCCTGGCTGTCCAAGTCACATCAGCCTTGGGAAGTGTCTCTCACCCATGCACCTTGCTTCTCTGCTGAAGTGTAAAGTAGAAGAAAGGCTTTGTCAGGTGGAAGGTAGCAAACAGTAGCTCACCTTGTTTCCATTCGTCATGGAGAGCTAGAGCTGAGAAGGTAAGGTCCCTAGATTGCTGACTAGAGCCTCTAAGGGTCTTGCCTCTAAGCTGGTGGCTCCTGCCCTGGGAGTTAGTAGGCGGGCGAGCTGTAGGGTGTTACCTTTGTGTGTTAATTACTTTTGGGTCCCAGTGAGCAAATATCTGAGAGAAAATCTAAGAGGGGGAATGTTTAGGCTGTCATGTTGGAAAAGGGTATTGACGTGGGGTGCAGGGGCTCCTCACATCACTGTGGACTAGGAAGTCAAGAAAGCAGGACAGGAAATTGGCCCTAGCCTAAGGACTGCTCCTAATGGGCTTCTTCTTCCAGGCTAACTCCACCTCCTGAGTCTCTGTAACCTTCCAAAATATCACACTGTCTTGAGAACAGGTGTTCAGATTATGGGCCTGGAGGGGACACTTCAGATTCAAGCCCTAACAGAGCCCACATTGGGACATGGAAGGGATGTGGGCCCAGTGGTGGCAGATGAGCACCTGTGTCAACAGGGCTACATCAGCAGGAAATTCTGTGTGACAGCTCAAGACTGTCTGCCATGGACCCATTTTTAACACTTACTTAGAGGAACATAATGCCATGTGCACTAAATCAGTGGTTATGAACCAGCTGAGTGAGAGAGAGAGCTGAGATGGTCGCTGTGAGTCACCGTAGCCAGAGATTGAGGAGGGATGGAAAAATGGGCAGACCCACAAGAGAAACTTCACAGGAATCCCTGTAATGCCTCCATCACCCAGAAAACCACATGTTCCCTGAAGCAGGAAGCCCCACCTGCAGGGAGGAGGGAAGTGACCATCCTGCCCTGTGATCTCTGGGCCAGTCTGTGGCTTTGGGTCCTGACAGGCCTCAGAGGAGAAGAGAAGAAGGAGAATGCTCAAACAATTCCAGGTAGAAAATGAATCCTTAGAGAGAGAGACTGGAAGCGGAGTCTTGTGGGAGGGAAGGAGCCAGGGTCACCAAAGGACTGAGTTCTACCGTGGAGTTAGCCATAGGATGGGCCTTGGGGCAGGACTCTTTCCAGGACGCAGATGCTGCTCTTGCAGGAAACTCTCCCACTGCTCTCCCAGGAGGGAGGGCTAGTCTGTGTCCTGGATGCCTGAGCTGAATGAGCCCTGTGTGCGTTATTTTTATTTTGGAAGAGCCACCCAGGCCATGTGTTTAGAAATGCCAGTCTGAACTGGGCCTTTTCTTAAAGTTGCCTTCATTAGGCAGTCATGGATGTGTAGTGCTGTACATGGAAAATGAGCTTCACCTCCAGCCTGTCTTTCTTCCAGAGGTGACTAGTGTATAGTGTCAAGGGTGGTCTGTGCATCTGTGTGTCCAAACATGCATATTCCTGTGCAGGTGTCCATGGAGGCCAAAAGGTGTCAGGATCCCGCTGGAGCTGGAGGCAGTTGTGAGTGGCCATTTCATACATGTTAGGAACCGCACACGCATAGGAATGTAGAAAGACAAAGCTGTGTAAAAGGGCAAGGGTCTACAGGCTGCCAGTTCTAGCCCCATCCATGACTGCAAAGGAGTCACCTTATTTCCTGGTGTATTGCCTACTGCCCTCTCTGAACCCAGTGACCAAAGTAAGGGGGCTGAAAGCCAGCTCCACTTCGTGGGGGGCAGTGGTACCCTAAAGAAATTCTGCAGCTTCCTTGGGACAGCATACTCTGTTCTTCAAGCCAGACATGATGAGCAACTAGAATGTTTTAAGTAGATAGTCTCTAGACAGTTACTAAAGAGGGGACCCCAGGTCTAGTACCATCACTGGGAACTTACTCAGACTAGAAACCAATGGTGGAGTCCAGGATGTTTTACAATCCCTTGGCATAATGCAGATGCCCATGTGTGAAACAGTGGCTATCCGAGAACCTGTGGCCATGACCATCGAGGCCATGCATTTCCTCATGTGGCCTTGGCCTGGACCTTTGCACTTAACTGCAGCAGCAGCTGTTATGTGGCAGGTGCAGGCAGGTTGCAGGGCAGTGGCTGATCTCTGTTCTTCCTGGGCGTCTTAATTGGCATGGGGCGTTGCTGAAGACCTGTGTACAGAGGACTGTGAGAGCAGGTGTCCCTCTGCCTCGCTTACTGCCGCATCTCCGTGTCACTCCTCTCTTTGGACTTTGACACCTGCCCCGATTCAGGCCTCTGAAGCAGAAGGCCTTTCGCAGGGCGTCTCTTGGTTCTAAGAACGATGACTCCCACCTAACCATGTTATTTTGTGTTAGAGAATGGAATGTCAAGGCAAGACGTAGACTGGGCGGCAGCTGGTCTATACTTTTGGCTTGAGTCTGATCCGGTGTGGGGGTGGGGTGGGAGGAGGTTTGCTGTGGCGAGCTTGAGAGTTGTAGATGGGGTGCAGGGAAACAGGGTCCTCTCTTGTGGGAAGGAGAATGATAAGGACAAGGAAGAGTAGACATGGAGTCTGAGGCAATGCTCTATCTAGAATTTGATGTCAGAGCAGGCCAGATGCCAAATGCTTTGTTCCCTTGTCGGTGGAGACAGAAGCCACGCCTGGGGGAGCAGCTGTCAAGGAAACAGTTGCTGGCTCATGGCGTCGCACCCTTCTGTATCCTTGGGGTGGGCCTAACCTAACTGGAGGTCCAGCAGGGAGGTGTGGACTGGATTGCACTGGAGCATGGGGGCCTAATGCCTCCTGTGGGGGCCTGGCAATGGGTCGTGCTCCTAAGAAGCAGATGCCAGCAGGCCTGGTGGGAAGCATCCTCAGTGTAATCTGAATGCACGTTCTCTTCTCTTCCAGCTTTAACCATGAGCTACCCAGGCTACCCTCCACCTGCTGGTGGTTACCCTCCAGCGGCTCCAGGTAAGAGGACCTGGGTGGATTCTTTGTGCAAAAAGGTAGAGTCTGGTTCTCTCCCCCAGAGGGCTCACCCACTGGGACAGGGGCTGGAGAGGCCGGAATTGGCTGGTTCTGGGAGAGCCTTCTTAGCTGACAAGTGGACAGAGGCCTGCCACACTCTGACTCTCCTTTGCAAAGTAGCTTCAAGGTTCTTTCCCTCCCCCAACTGTCCCCATTACTAATGACAGGCAGTGACAGCTGGTAGGCGTTTCCTCCAAAGTACTGCTTCCGGCCACCTACCCTGTTTCAAGAAGTATGATTTTGGGTTCTCTCCTGCTGAGGCCAATATGAGGGTCACTTTCCTGTCCTTTCCTGTCTGCCTTTCCCTGTGGCTCCCAAGAGCCCTTGGTGATCGGGTGAGGCCACCCATGTGGGGCAGCAGCAATGCACCTGTCTTCCTTCTGAAGCAGTCCCTTCTCCAGCAGAAACTGCCATGGTGGCAGCGGCATGCTCCGGGTCTTACAAAGCCCAGGAGCTGCTGAGCAGACTTGGCCTGCCCTGGCTGGGTAAGACTGCATCTGGCAAGCACCGGCCGAATTGCTGCCTTAGCCCCATGCAGGTGTCCACTCCTCAGTCCTCACCCCAGCAGCCTGAGGGTCGCACATGTCCCCGGCTCCAGTCGTCTACAAACATGAATGAGAGTGGTTGAGAGTCTTGCCCCAGGACGCACAGCCAACCAGCTCCTTGCTGCTGGCCTTTATGGTGTTCATGTCCTCCAACACGGCCCCATTTCCCTGCATCTGAGAATCCGTAGGTTCGTGGAGCTCACTGCGGTAACATGCTCAGCACAGAGCCCAAGGGTGTATCTGTTCTCTCACCCCATGATGCTGGGTTTGAGAGGACAGAGAATGCCTGGATCCTCACCGAGGGTCTTCCCTGGAATAAGGGAAAGTTCCTCTTCCTTCCCTGACCCTCATGCTCCAGTCTTTCTGGAGTAATGTTGGCTTGAAGCCCTGCTTGGCTCCGGCAGCACGTTCCCCTGCAGCCCTCCTTTCTGCCCTGTCTTTGGGCCAGGGATAAGAACTCATGAGCTTGGTGTTGCGTGTTTCAGGTGGTGGTCCCTGGGGAGGTGCTGCCTACCCTCCTCCCAGCATGCCCCCCATCGGGCTGGATAACGTGGCCAACTATGCAGGGCAGTTCAACCAAGACTACCTCTCAGGCATGGTAAGTCAGGCCCCTGCCAAGGTACCCTGGGCTAGTGGCTGCCTGGCTATAGGGATCAAGGCTGCTGACCCCAAGGCTCCAGAGATACCTCATGCCTGTCTGTATGAGCATAGAGTGCTGAGCAGCAATTTAGAATATAAGGGTCATCTACTTATCACCCCTGTCTCTCTGGGCATCACTTTTCCCCATCTATACGAGTTCCAAGAATAGATATATATTCTTGGAACTGATGGTCTTCTCAGGTCCTTATGGCCCTGGGATGTCGGGTAAGGCTGGTACCTGCGGGGAAATTTATTGAGAATGTCTAATGAGCTGAGCACAAATCCTAGAGGGAAGAGAGGGTGTGTATAGAGAGGTATGGAGGTGCACACACAGATGCTGTTCCGGTTGGTACTTGGCGACAATGTAGCAGGCAGGTTAGGCTGTATTTGTTTTTATTTGTTGTTTTGCTTTTAGAAGAATGTATCTTATAATCAGAAAACAAATGTCCCCTTAGTGGAAACAATGCAACTAGTAGACACCCAAATTTATGCTGGGCCCAGTCCTAGGCACTGGGAATATATAGATACAGCAAACAAATTCTCTGGGCTGGGGAGATAGCCCAGATGGTAGTGCTTATTATATCAGCCTTAGGCCCAGAGTTCAATTCCCAGGACCCACGTGAAAAAAGCCAGGTATGGTCCTTGTAATTCTAGTGCTAGGGACGCAGATCCATTGGGCTTGCTGACTAGCCAGGCTAGCTTACATGATGGGCCCAGGGCCAGTGATAGATTCTGTCTCAAACAAGGTAGAGAATACATGACCTTTGCCTCCATGTGCACCTACCTGTTGAAAAGTGACGGGTGTTTCTGGGCATTGTGGCATACACTTAGCATTTGGTAAGTGAATTCATGAGGACTGAAAATTCCAGCCCAGCCTGGGCAGCATAGAGAGATCCTGCCTCAAAACAGAAGGCTCGGGCTGGAGAGATGGCTCAGTGGTTAAGAGCACTGGCTGCTCTTCCAGAGGACCTGGGTTCAATTCCCAGCATCACATGGCAGCTCACAACTGACTGTAACTCCATTCCAAGGGATCCAGCACCCTCACACAGACATGCATGCAGGCCAAACACCACTGCACATAAAGTAAAAATAAAATAAAAACAACAACTGAAGAATCAAAGAGAGGGCAGAGGGTGGGTGAGACAGGGAGAGAAGAGAGTAAGGAAGATAGGTAAGAAGTTACATGACCCTGGCGGCATAGGCCTATGATCTTAGCTTCTTGAAAGGCTGAAGCAGGAGAATTCCAAGTTCAAGGCCAGCCTGGGCAACTTAGTGAGTCATTGCCTCAAAATAAGAAATAAAAAAGAGAGATGGGGATATAATGGTCAGTGGTAGAGTGCTTGCCTATAATGTCTGAGGCCATAGGTTCAATCCCTAGCACAGGGCCAAGGGGGAGGGGAGATAATAATAATATGGTAAAGGGTCAGAGGTGCTGGGGGCACAGTGTAGATTAAAGACCTCTCAAGATGGGACATGAAAAGGGACCTTGAACAAAGATCTGACATGGTAGAGAAATGTGCTATGAGAATGTCTAGGGTCAGCTGGTCCTTGGGAGTACCCATGGGCCTGATGAGCTTGGGGACAGAGAAGAGTAGGGGTTCATGGTTGAAGAGGGTAAGTGAGGGGTGAAGATGGTGGGACCCATTTAGCATTGAGCATCAGAGGCTGAGGTGTGAGGATTCAGTCTTCTGTTTTGGGCACGTGCAGCCCTACCTACCTCAATTGACTGTTAGCAGACTGGTGTGATGGGGCCACCCCCTGCCTGCAGAAGGGGCCCCTGTACTTTCAGGGTCCTTGAGTGGTTAGCTGTGCCCAATTAGTCTTGGTTGGAAGAAGCAGCCTCATCTTCCATGTTTCTATCTCCAGAAGGGATGGAGATTCTGATGTGCATACAGAGCGATCCATGTCAGAGTCCAGTTGCCCTGCTCACTGAGCAAGTGTACCCATCATCCATGGCAGGATTGCCCTTCTTGTCACCTTTGGGGTGGGGGCAGGGCTGATAGTGGTGCTTGCATCCATTACTAGGTATACGTAGTACTGTGTGTGTTAGGGGGGTGGTTCTGGTAGGGAGCTCCTTACTTAGAGCCATTGCAGAACTCTATAAGGGGAGGGTAGACAGATGGTGCTGACCTTCCTGGGCCTATGAGTCTCAGGCTCTGCTTTGTGTCCTTGGCAGGCAGCCAACATGTCTGGGACGTTTGGAGGAGCCAACATGCCAAATCTGTATCCTGGAGCTCCTGGGGGTGGCTATCCTCCAGTCCCCGCTGGTGGCTTTGGGCAGCCCCCTCCCGCCCAGCAGCCTGTCCCTCCTTATGGAATGTATCCACCCCCAGGGGGAAACCCACCTCCTGGGATGCCCTCATATCCGACATACCCAGGGGCCCCTGTGCCAGGCCAGCCCATGCCACCCCCTGGGCAGCAGCCCCCAGGGGCCTATCCTGGACAGCCTCCAATGACCTATCCTGGACAGTCACCAATGCCACCCCCCGGGCAACAGCCAGTGCCAAGTTACCCAGGATACTCAGGATCCAGTACCGTCACCCCTGCTGTGCCTCCAGCCCAGGTGAGTGCTACCCAGACTGAGTTCAAAGGCTGGACTCTGGTCTACCAGCAAGGCCTTGGGGGATTGAAGGAACATAGGGAAGACTCAGGCCTCCAGTTACAACACACTGTTTTAGAAAAACGGTGCTGATTTCTCTTGTGCTCCCCACCCCAGGGCATATTCCTTAAGGTCTGGAAGCTCTGCCCTGATG
Organism: Onychomys torridus; assembly: GCF_903995425.1. Classification (NCBI taxonomy): domain Eukaryota; kingdom Metazoa; phylum Chordata; class Mammalia; order Rodentia; family Cricetidae; genus Onychomys; species Onychomys torridus. The sequence continues at coordinate 30,623,395 of NC_050451.1, forward strand.
CTTGCTCCTCACTGAGATCAGTCCTGAGGTCGCCAGGTTCATGGCCTCACGCCCAATAGGCCCCTCCTAGACAAATGTGAAGGATTCTCAGAGTCTTCTCTGAGGACAGAAGATTGGCAGTTCTTCCAGGGTTTATCTTGGCTCGTTCTAGAGATCAGTTCATGTTTGCAATGCCTAGAATTCATTGTCATGGTTACATGGCTAAACCAGCCAAACCCAGGGCTGGCGGTGTGTGCTGGCTGACTACTTCTAGACTGAGGGTCCATTGCTTCCTCTTGCTCCCATTCCTACCCTTGCACCGCTGCCCACCCCTGCCCACTCTGCACCGCTGACCGCCCTTGGCCACTCTGCACCGCTGCCCACTCTACACTGCTGTCCATCCTTGCCCACTCTGCACCGCTGCCCACTCTGCCCACTCTGTACCACTGTGCTCTTTGCCCACCCTGCACCGCTGCCCACCCTTGCTCCCTTCTCTCTCTCTGAGCATGCCTCCTTATGGCCTTGATAAGCACAGGTACTAGCCACTAGAAGGATCACTCACCAGGCAACAGTAAGCCCGTGTATAAATACCTGAGGGAAACACACCCCGAAAGGAGAAAGGCGACTTTGGCTGCTAGGCCTTGTCACTGTGCCTGTGGTGGGGGCAGAACATTGTGGCAGGGCGCACTTGGTGAACCAAAGCTGACTACCTTACAGCAGACAGGAAGCAAGTAGCAGAAGGGGCGTGGGCCCCAATATCCCCTTCAGGAGCCTCTTCCACCCTAGTGACCTAATATCCTTCCAGTAGCCACTTCCTAAACAGCAACGTGGACACATGCCTTGGGGCTATTTATGTCTAGTGCTTTTGGCTTCAGGTTCCTCTTAGGTGCCTCAGCTCTCAGAGAAGAGGTATTTTGGGCATAGGAGGAGGTGGAAGAGTCTTGCACCTTTGGGTGGCATGGGTGGGTCATCTTACCTGTGGCTGTTTGTCTGAGTAGTTTGGAAACCGAGGTACCATCACAGATGCTTCTGGATTTGACCCCTTGCGAGATGCTGAGGTCCTTCGGAAGGCCATGAAGGGCTTTGGTAAGACACCAGACTAAAGCAGAGGCAGGCAGATCCCTGTGAGTTCCGGGGCAACCTGGTCTACAGAGTGAGTTCCAGGACAGCCCAGGCTCACAGACAGAGACCAGACTGACTCCAATCCTACCTGTACTCCTAGTTCCCTGGGCAGTCCACTGTGTGGGAGGGCAGGCAAGCCTGGCCAGGGAGATGGAAGATGCTCAGGAGAATGAATGGGGGCCCTAGGCTGGGAGAGTCCATGGCCACAGAGAAACAGAGCATCCTCATAATCCAAAGCTTGCCTACACCCTTCTCTTTCCTAGGCACGGATGAACAGGCCATCATCGACTGCCTAGGGAGCCGTTCTAACAAGCAGCGGCAGCAGATCCTCCTGTCTTTCAAGACAGCCTATGGCAAGGTGAGGAGGAGAGGGGAATGCAGGAAGACCACTGAGGCCTGGTTCTCCCGAGCCCAGCTCCAGGGCCTACAACCAGCATAGCTCCAGGCCCACTCACTTGGCTCTTCCAGGAACTGGGACCTTGTAGGACTAGATCTCCATGATGGACAGCAAACTTAGTTAGGGTTGCCAAGACAAGTCTGTAGATAGGTCATTCTCCCCTACCCAGCCTCCCTTTCCCCTCCTCTGCTTTCGGGATCCCAGGAGGTTTAGCTGATGTAAGAGCTTTGGTGGAAAAGGCTTATTGTGTTTTAAGCTTCTGGGATTTTGAGTTTTAGGTAAAGTACATAACTACTGTTAGTACCCTACTCAGGCCTCTCCCATGGCTGGTCCTGATGCTCTTCACATGTGGATTTTGTTTGTTTGACTGTCCAATCAGGATTTGATCAAAGACCTAAAATCAGAACTGTCAGGAAACTTTGAGAAGACTATCCTGGCCCTGATGAAGACCCCGGTCCTGTTTGATGTCTATGAGATAAAGGAAGCCATCAAGGTATGTCCTGGTGCCTTATGGATACATAGCCATAGCCCAGGCGGAAGAGGACTGGGTGATGTGCTACCCACTTACCAGTTGCTGCCTAGCCTGATTTCCAGGCGTTCCTGGCTGCAGCCCATGAGCTTTAGAAGGAGCCCATGGTAGTTTTTCAAAGAGGCGGGTAGCATGCTATTACTCACAGGGAGTATCTGTCTCCATCTCCAGAAGTGACCAGACTGGGGGTGTGGAGGACACTGATGACAGAGGGCGCAAGGCTGTTTTTGATCATTCTCATTCAGTAGAACTGTTGCTAGCAAATAGCAGCAACATGTCTGAGGAGCCAGAGCAGCAGAGGAGGAGACTCGGTTGGGGGTGGGGAGAGGTAGGGCTAGTACTAGGACACAGTAAGACAGATTTCTCTTATGTCTGTCTCCACTGCTTCCTGAGCACCACCTCGCTCTCCTAACTGCTGTGTCTGTCCTATGCTGTATCCAGAGATGTCTGTCCCCACACCTGTCAACCTCCCAGACATCCAGCTCTAGAAGAAGCAAATTCCACACGGGGCCTTTTCCTGCAGCTTAGCTTGAGCTTTCTGGCTCCCTGGGTCTAGTAGATTTTGACCATGGGGCAGGTCCTGTGTGGGCTCTACAGCCACATGGCTGTGTGTGTCCTGTGAGTAGAGGGTCCCTCTTCAGGCACCCTGATGGAGCTGCTCACTCAGAGGCATGCTGGGCACAGATTCCACTGCCATTAGAGTCTGAGAGCTCTATGCATGGTCTGGAAGGGAGAAAAGACTGCCTGAAACCCAGTGCCTGCTGTAGTCTAGAAGGTGCTAAGGGCAGACAGGATGGTAATGGGCTGGGCCTGGGAGTGGTCAGCACCCACCTCCTGCAGCTTTATGAGAAGTTGGTGGAATACTAGAACATCACAGGCAAGGAAGCCAGCTGTGCTGCATAGCTGTTGTGTACCTGAGCACCCATGAGTGGAGACAGTGGGTGTTCTTTCAGAACATGCAGGGAGCGTTGGGTAAGATGCGAACATGAACATTCTTTGTAAGTTGGTAGCATGCTGGCAGTGGTAATCATAAAAACACCGTGTCAGCTAGATGTTCTTCACAAATTAGCCCATTTAGTCCCATCAAGGACTCCTTGGGAGGTAGGTACACATACATTCCCTTCATAGACAAGAAACTTGGCACAAAAAGTTAATCACCGTGCCTGAGGTCACACTGTAAGCCGTAGAGCCAAGATTCAGACTGATATAAAAGCCAGGCCACTGACCCTGTCTTCTCCCTTCCTGCTGCCCCAGGCACGGGCATTTCTTTTGTCCCTTCTGGCTTCTTTTCCTAGATGTCTCCAGACAGTCCACTCAGGACTCTAGCTTTCTTCACAGCCGTTATGATCTTACTTTCAGATTTTTCCCACGTCTGTTCGTTATCTCAGAGCCCGAACTTGGAAGAAACAGATGTTGATCTGCACTTCCGCCTGACCCAGCAGGGTGTGGCGTGGGCTAGTCACTGCACACTCCCTCTTCCCTCCTTCAGTTTCCTGGTGCATGTAGGGGTGACCCTCCATTGTCCTTAGCTCATTGTCAGGCATGAATGGTGTGTGTGTGTGTGTGTGTGTGTGTGTGTGTGTGTGTGTGTGTGTGTGTGTATGTGTGTGGTCTGTGTTGGGGGTCTCTATAACTGATGTCCTTCCTGGATGCCAATGAGGGCCCGGTCACCAGCAAGCGATCTGTTGTTATATTCTCTGCTACCATAGGGGGCCGGTACTGATGAGGCCTGCCTGATTGAAATCCTTGCTTCCCGAAGTAACGAGCACATCCGGGAAATAAGCAGAACCTACAAAACAGGTTGGAAGCTCTCTGGCCCCTCTGCTCTTTACAGATGGTTTTGCTTCCTGGGCAATGGCCACACCTCCTCCTTCCAGGGCCTCTTAGTCCTTGGCATCTTTGTCCCCTGTTTCCTGTCACTGATCTTCTTATCCCCTGTTTCCTCTCACGCCCAACTGCCCAACTCTCTCAGCTTTGACCCAAAGTCCTGCCCTGCATGCTGTTTACATACGGGGCAGGTGCCTGTAGTTGGGAAGCAGTGTGGGGGGTTGGGGGGTGGGGAGGGTGATCTTGATTGGGGTCAGCCTTGGAGTCATAAACTTACATGAGCCTGGAAGGTTGGATGGGCCACCTGTCACCTCCAGCCTGAGACCCGTGGACCCTTGTGGTGCCAATGCTCCCTGTTAACTGTGTCTTAGGAGGTAGCAGGCCTATAGGGTAGACCCTGGTGTGTGTCTTTCAGAATTCAAAAAGACTCTGGAGGAGGCCATTCGAAGTGACACATCAGGACACTTCCAGCGGCTTCTCATCTCTCTCTCTCAGGTGCCTTCCTCACAACAGGACATTAGAGAGGGGATTGGAAGGCTGGGGGGTAGGGAGTGGGGAGGTGGCTCAAGGAAGCACTGGTAAATGAGTGAGGAGCAGGGAGGTGGTCTTCCAGAAAGTGGCTTGACATTACAGCCTCCTTTCTTCCAGGGAAACCGCGATGAAAGCACAAACGTGGACATGTCCCTTGTCCAGAGAGATGTCCAGGTGAGTGTGGTGGCTGGCAAGGTGCCACTGGGGGCTTGCTGAGCCAGAGCTGGGTCACACTTCCTGCTTTGTGGCGTAGGTGCCCAGGGATGGGAAGAGCAGTAGACACTGGTGGATTCCACGTGCTGTGGATTTCTGAGGTGCTCAGAGACTTGACATTGAACAGGGCACCCAGCCCTCTGAGTTTCCCACTTGTGAGAGAGACAGCAGGGGAGTAAAGCTGCCGATCACAGGGGTGTGGGGCTTCATATGATTGGGTACATTCCCCTGCGGGTACTGCTAGGTGTGCGAAGGTACCAGTCTGTCCAGCTTCTGAGTTTGTGGGCCTAGAAATGTGCTGTCACCTTAGCCCTGTACCCTTAGACTTTTTTCATTGTCACCTTGAGTTGGAGACAAAAGGGACAAAGTTCAGGCATCCGAATTCCTATCTGAATAAGTTTATATTGTCTGCTGGGCAGTTCTGATTGTTAGCTGGGTGGCCAGACCTCCCCCAGCCTTCCCCAAAAGGCTGGCTCCTGCCCACCCTTCTCCCTTCCTGACCTGGTTAGACTCACCTTGACCTGAGAGATCTCAACCTGAGAGTGTCCTGGGGCATCGATGTAATTTCCATGAACATCTGAGGCCTGGAAAGCCTTTTAGAGGTCTGGGGCAAGGTTGCAGATAGGCAAATATTTGGGGCTCAAACCTTCAGAGGTTTTAGAAAGCTATGATGCCCATTTCAGTAAACATGATACGTGTAATGAAGCATGGAGAAAGGACCAGACGAAGCCCCCCATCTGGATTTTTTTTTGTTTTTTGTTTTTTGAGACAGGGTTTCCCTGTGTAGCTTTGCATCTTTTCCTGGAGTTTACTTGGTAGCCCAGGCTGGCCTCGAACTCACAGAGATCCACCTGGCTCTGCCTCCCGAGTGCTGGGATTAAAGGTGTGAGCACCACCGCCCGGCTGGAATTTTTTTTAAAGATTTATTTTTATGTTGATGAGTGTTTTACTTACATGCATGTTTGTGAATCATGTGTATACCTGGTGCCTGGCAGGGAGTCAAAAGAGGGTATTAAGGATTCGCTGCCAAGGTGTCTCTCTGTTCTGGTGACTAGTTTTTGGTTTTTGTTTAGTTTTGGTTTTTTGATTTTTCCGAGACAAGGTTTCTCTCTGAACCTCTTACTGTCCTGGATCTCACTCTGTAGACCAGGCTGGCCTTGAACTCACAGAGATCCACCTGCTTCTGCCTTTTGCAATTGCTTTCCAAGTGTGATAGTCATCATCATCATCCATGTGTTTCTTATTGGTGGGGGAGCTGCTTTCCATGTTTGGGAAATGTCACATAGAAGTCTGGCAGCTGGCTTCTCCTGAGATGTAGACCTGTCAGCCTAGGCCTGCATTCTTTTCCACCGCTGAGAAGTGCTACTCCTGAGGAGTTGGCTAGGGTCCCTTCTGGCTTTCCCACTCACCGTTTTTCCCATGTGCCCCCTTGGGCTTCAAGGTCATGACCTCAAGTCAGATCTAATCCTTCCATTTTCTTTATGAGGAGATTGAGGCACAGGAGCCAGAGCCCTGCCTAGCATCCCACTGCAAGCTGCTTCTGAGCTAGGACCCAAGTCCAGGCTTCTCTTCCCTCCTCTGGGTGCTGGGCTCTGGACTCAGAATCCTCTGTGCTACACACAGACAGAGGAGAGGGTATGAATTGCTGGGTCTACAGTGAGCATAGCCTACAGGGTTCAGCTAACCTGTACTCCCACTGCTGGGACCCTGCCCTTCCCCTCTGGGCTTCACAGAGCTAGATGCTGCCTACGTGATCTGAGCCCAGGACCTAGATGGTGCTTGCTACACACATGCATCTTCCTCCCCATCCAGGAGCTATATGCAGCCGGGGAGAACCGTCTAGGAACAGATGAATCCAAGTTCAATGCGATTCTGTGCTCCCGGAGCCGGGCCCACCTGGTGGCAGGTAAGACAATCCTGGGTCAGTTAGATGAGGGCACACAAGACGTTCTGTTGGAGTGAAGCCTGCAGAATGTTTGGCTGATGTCCTCTGCATGGACTTTCACTGAAAGACACTATGGAAAGTTTCCTGTAGACTTTGCTTGTAGGACAAAGGAAAAGGTGAGGATGTGGACTGCCATGCACCGAAATAAGGAATGTCAGAGTGGGGAAGGATCCAGCAGGGAAAAGTGCAATGTCCTCTGACCTTCAGACACACGGCATGTGCCTTTCCCCCAGTAACAAGTAAAAGCAAAACGAAAAGAGGAACACATTCTTTGCAGGAGTGCTGGGTAACGTTTACTTAGCTGACTGAACACATAGTCCTGGGTTTCTGTCTTATCAAGTGGTGGAGAGGTGTAGACTGTTTTCATGGGTTCAGTTTCATTCAGGAGACAGATACTCAGTGCAGCCTGGAGCTGGTAGTCAATATGTAGAGAAGAAGAATGGACTGGAACTGGGTAGAAGGTGAAGGGTAGAGTTGGGGGAGGGGCTGGAGCAGTCCTCTCTGGTATAAGGCTGTGAGATTGAAAGCCATAAGGGAGGCATGGCCCCTGCAGAGCCAAGGGGATACAGTAGCAGGAGATGGGTGGGGTCAGAGGTGGTAGACAGCTCTGCTGACAGTCTAGGGAGTTAGGTGTTCATTCTGAGAGAGGTCAGAAGTCACAGGAGGGCCCTCAGGGGAATACATCTCCTTCCTCCCTGAGCTTGCAGACAACATGCTCCCAGATTCCCCTAGGTGACCTTGGGCCTTAGGTGTGAAGAAAGGAGGGTGAAGGATCCACAGTTGAGCAGGGGATCTAGGAGAAAGCCATACAGTGACTTAGGAGTTGGTGGTAGCCTGGATAGGGAGTTGGCATAGACAGGACCAGGGTCTGGCCTGCTTGTTGGTAAGCTGGACGTGGTGTGTTGGAGTGAGATGGCCTAGGAGGACAGAGGGATTGTATCAGCTGAGTGAGTGGGAAAACTGGCCCTCAGCTGAGATTAGGAGCAGTAGATGGAAGAGACATTGCGGGCAATGGCATCAGGAAGATAGTTGTGCTGATGAGCCCAGAAGTCAGGAAAGGTTTTGGGCTTGCAAGATTGAGGCTGTGAGGGGTCAAGTGTCTGAGGCCTTGGGATTATGAGAAGTCTTCTCTGGAGGAGGACCAGAGAGAGAGCAGCAGTTTGAAGATGGGAGGGCCTGGATAAAAGGTCAGCTGTGTCTGAAGGCCCCTGTGGGCAGAGGTGAGGAATCAGAGCCGAGGACAGCTGGGAAAGGCTGCAGGAGCTTCAGGGTAGGAGGGAGGTGAGGATTTCGGCTCATACCCCAGGCCTCTAATCTAACCAGGCACACAGGAGGGGAGAGATATTCCCTCAATTACTCTCAGGATTGTCATGAGGTCAGTGCAGAAGTTCGCTGAGTTTGGGCTTGAGCCCTGTCCCCAGGGCATGCTTTTTAACTTCCTGCCACTGTGATAGAGTGTGGGTGAACATGGGCTCATCAACATGTATTCACTGTCTTTTTTTTTTTTTCTCGAGACAGGGTTTCTCTGTGTAGCTTTGCACCTTTCCTGGAACTCACTTGGTAGACCAGGCTGGCCTTGAACTCATGGAGATCCGCCTCCCGAGTGCTGGGATTAAAGGCGTGCACCACTACTGCCCGGCTCACTGTCTTTTTTATTGTTTGAGAATTTCATATATTCATGTAAATATGTTTTGATCAAGTTGACCTCCGTCCTCTCTCCTATCCAGGCTCCACTTTTTCTTCTCAACTTTATGTGCTCTGTTTTGTTTGTTTGGTTTTGGTTTTTGAGACAGAGACTCTCTGAGTAACCCTGGCTGGCCTGAAACTGGCTATGTAGACCAGGATGGCCTCAAACTCAGAGATCTATCTGCCTCTGCTTTCTGAGAACTGGAATTAAAGGCAGGTGCCACCACACCTGGTATACATTGATAGTGCCAACTACTGAAGCATGGGAGCTTCTCAGGGGCCACATTCTTTAAACCGGCTCTCTAGCATCCATCAGTGGGCTCTAGCATGGCCTCTTCTTGAGGGAGCCAACAGCTTGTTCTGTGGCACTCAGCAGCTACTGAGTTTATAATTAAAAAGCTTTTCGGCATGACAGAACAGTGCGGGTTATGTCTGAGTGGGTCATGGCTCACAGTGGGGTAGAGCAGGGTGAGCCTGCTGCATGAAATAAAAGGGCACAGGCTGGGAATGTGGAGATTTAGAGTTGAGAACAGAGTGTGGGTCAAGATGGGTAAGCAGATAAAGGAATCATCTGACTGAAGGGCATCCGGCCGTGGACCAAACTTAAGGCTGAGGGCGTGGCTTCTTGTGAGCTGCACTAGGGCAGCCAGGCTGTCCAGGGCAGAGTGAAAGAGAGGCAGTTTCGTGTGTGTGTGTGTGTGTGTGTGTGTGTGTGTGTGTGTGTGTCTCCATCCGTCTGTGTGTGTGTCTGTGTCTGTCCCCGTCCGTCTGTGTGTCCTCTATGCTTTGCTATTGTGACATTCTGTAGGCTGGGCTTAAGCAACAGGAATGTGTTTTCTTAGGGTTTTGGACACTAGTAAGCTTGTCAGGACTGGTTTCTTCTGAGGCCTCTCTCTAGATGAGTCTCCTCATTCTGTGTCCCCATGTGGTCTCTTCCTACATAGACATTCCTCAGTTTATGATGACATGCTATCCAACAAACCCATGTGAAAATGTCATAAGTCGAAAAATACACTCACAGCTAGGTAGTGACATGTATCTGTAGTCCTAGCTACTTGAGAGGCTGAGACAGGGGGATCCCTTGAAGCCAAAGGGTTTGTATGATGTGACTTTATCACACACAAAAAACAAAAATGCATTTATTATGCCTGATGTAGTAAAAATTGTACTTCAGCCCAGTGTGATTTAACTAAACTCAAAACATATTGGCATACAGCAGGGTGGAGTCCTCTACTGCAGATTTGTGTCGGGTTTTTTGTGTGTTTGTTTTTGTGGGTTTTTTGTTTTTGTTTTTGTTTTTGTTTTGAGACAGGGTTTCTCTATGTAGTTTTGGTTCCTGTCCTGGATCTTGCTCTGTAGACCAGGCTGACCTCGAACTCACAGAGATCCACCTGGCTCTGCCTCTGGAGTGCTGGGATTAAAGGTGTGTGAAGCCACTGCCCGGCCTTGTGTTGGTTATAAAGTGCTGAGTGCTTAATGGGACTTGGAGAGAGCTGTGGCTGTGTGTGGAAAGTAGAAGGCCTGACCCTAAGTTAGGCCACCTCCAGCCAAGCTTTGTCAGTCCACACACACCTGACCTCCGGTTAGCTTGACTCGGGGCCCGCCATCATGGAATCATTTTAATATGTATTCTGAGATGCTGAGGGTCAGGACTGCCACATGGAAATTTAAGAGAACATGATTCTTAGTATGACAACGTCCCTTCTTTCCTGCTAGTTTTCAATGAGTATCAGAGGATGACAGGGCGAGACATTGAGAAGAGCATCTGTCGTGAGATGTCCGGGGACCTGGAGCAGGGCATGCTGGCTGTGGGTAGGTGTCTGGAGCTTGGTTTGCCTGCCTGCCTGCCTGCCCACCCCATGGGTGGTGTGGGCCCCAAGCTGGGTACTCACAGTTGAAGGTGGTGTAGTGAGGGAACCACCGAGTCTGAGCTTGCTAATCTGGACCATCTGGCTGGTGGGAATCCGTGAGTCCCCGGCCTCTGGACGGAGGGATCTCGTGTTTACCACGAAGCTCTGCAGCATGGAGCTCCCGTGTGGGCATCAGTGGGGGCCTGTCCAGCTGCTCTCCTGGAGGAAGGTGACTCACATCCTGCCAAGTTTCCTCTAAAAATACATCCCGTTAGCTGCCTGATGGAAACACATGGAAAGATTTTTCACTTGCAGCAGCAAAACAGGGCCCATTCTTAGGAACGCCGGCCGGCCGAGCTTCCAGCATGGGGAGTGCCTGTTACAGCACTGTGCCCTCTACAGCGGGGCTTGGAGGCTCCGGGAACCTCCCCCAGTGAGGAGCTGGGTTCCTACCCTATAGACCTGCCACCTTATACTCACGGGGGTTGGGGGGTGGGGGTGGGCATCAGTTTGCCCATTTCCTTTAGTATGTTTTTCTGGCTCTTTCTGACCAGAACTAGATCCTCCTTTCCCCGCGTGGCCTGAGAAAAACATGGCATTCTCTTGGCCTCCCTTTTTCCACGAGGGTCTTTCTGTTTGAGCCCTCATGCCTAGACACCCATGAAGTTGGTGCCTCTTCTCACTAAGCCCCCACCCCACCCTCTGCACAGCCCCAGTGGTTTTTGCTCAATGATGCCAAGCAGTTGATGGTCCTACTTGTGTGGATCCACATTCACGGGATCACTGCCAGCAGGAAGAGAAGTGGATGAGTGGTGGCAGATTTGATGTCCAGGCTTCCTAGGGGACCCTTAGGTAGTGTGTGCCCCCCTGTATCCTACCGCCCTTACGCTGTGCTTCTCTTGTAGTGAAATGCCTGAAGAACACCCCCGCCTTCTTTGCTGAAAGGCTCAACAAGGCTATGCGGGTATGTAGCTCTTGTGTGCAGGGGACCCTAATCCAAGACATCTTAAAACCTCCTGGGTCTAAGGGGTCCACAGCGGGCTGAGTGTAGAAGGTTCAGAGGGATTGGGGCCTCAGGGAAGGTGGGAGGGTGAGAAGCCTCACGTGCATACTCTGTCTTCAGGGAGCAGGAACAAAAGACCGGACCCTGATTCGCATCATGGTGTCTCGCAGCGAGTTTGACCTCCTGGATATCCGAGCAGAGTATAAGCGGATGTACGGCAAGTCGCTGTACCATGACATCACGGTACGGGCTCAGGGGCCAACGAGGCCCTCCCTGTCTCCTTCCCCCTCTCCTCTAGAACAGCCCTGTGTTTGGCCTAGTGGGCTTCTTCATTCTAGTCACCTCCAAACATATCACAAGATCCTGAGGACAGGGCAGGTCACAATCCTGTGATGCAGGGCAGCTACCCATCAGCCTCACAGCTCCCCAGAGTTTTCTTGAGTGTGAGCAGCAGAAAATATTAGATAGGAGGGTTTAGAGTGTGGAGATAAACAGATAGACAATACAGGAGAGCCTGGAGAGGGCCTGGAACCTATTCCATTGGGCCCTGACTGTGTCTGCCCTAGGGTATTAATAGAGATGCCAGGGGTGGAGCAGAAGACCTCCCCAGCACAGCCCAGTGCAGACCACCTCAGACACCTGCACTCAGGCCCGTGGTCCAGTCATCCCCTCTCTGCCAACCTGCGGGGTAAAGCCACTAGGAACCTGAAAATGGGCTTCCACACTGTGACTCTTCGTTCCCACCCTCTAGGACCTCAGTACTTGATAACTCAGCAGGGGTATCTGCCAATGGTATAGGGAAATCTGTCCTTCTATTATCATGTCCCTGACCTTCAGAGACCCCACCACTCTGAAGATGTGATTCTCCAAGGACAGCTCATGTCCCAAGGGTCTGTGGAGCTCAGCTCTTGCTTGCTTGATCCTGGCTTCCCCCCCATTCACTTGACAGTGGAGACCACATAGGTAGCTCAGCGCTTGGGTCAGCCTGGGGGTCTGACTCCGGCTTTTCTACTCGGTTAACCTCATGACCCTTGAGCATTGTCTGCAAACCTTCCAAGCAGTGGCCTTGCATCTCTAAGACTAATAGTTCTTCCACAGGTGTGGTTGTGGTGGCGGCAGGCTCCACAAACGCTGGAAGAAGCCTGGTGTGCCTGAGCTGGGTGGCAGAAGTTGATACCAAGTCCCCAGCACTTGAGTGCCTGATTTCACAGCCAGCATTTGATACTGTTGGGCTCCTCTTTGAAGACTAGCTAATCTCCATTCATTCCTGTGCTATGGGAATGAGAGTTTATCATTCCTATTTGATTGGGGCTGAGTACTAGTAGGCTGTGACAGCTGAAGAAGCCACGGGCTTTTCCTTTGGAGAGTTCAGGACAACAGAAAATGATCTGAAATTAGCTAAATTTGTAGAATGCACTGTGGTGTTGGACAGAGATTGATTGATCTGTGAGAAGTGAGAGGCTGTAACAGTAATGGTGTCTTCCATGGGTGGTCACAAGGACGAGGCTTCCAGGGACAGTGTTGCTTTATAGTAGAAGCCCCGCCTAAATGCTCTAAGCAAAGAGCAATGCTGATGAGCCCTGGGTGGTGAGCCTTGGGCCGATGAAAACGTTGTTCTAGATACTTGTTTGACTTTGTAATAGGTGAGTGATACTGTGTATATGTATGTATGCACGCACATATATGCATGTGGAGACCAGAGTCAACATCGAGTATCATTCCTCAGGAGCTATCCCTGTTGATTTTTGAGAAAGTCTCACTGGGACCCGAGGCTTGATGACTAGGCTAGAATGGCCTCCCAGTCAGCCCCAGGGATCTGCCTGTCTCCACCTACCCAGTGCTGGGATTACAAACACATGCCATCGTGCCTGGCTTTGGGTTTTTGTTTTACACAGAATCTGGGGCCCACTGGACACTGTTCAAGCAAGCGAGGTCTGCACCGGATGCTCTGAATGGGACCTCTCCCTCAGACAGGCCAGAGAGGAGGTGGCTTTGCCTCCTTAACCTTAACTCTTGTTTCTGCAACCAGGGGGACACTTCTGGGGACTATCGGAAGATTCTACTGAAGATCTGTGGCGGCAATGACTGAGCTCAAGGTCCTCACTTCTGCCCCCTGCTGGCACTGGCAGGGAAGGGCCCAAAGAGTGTCCTTCAGTTTTTCCTGATCTCTCCAGTAGCCCCAGACGCACCATTTCTTCCCCAGAACCATGGCCTCTTTTTCTGGTCTCTCCCCATCCAAGTTCTTAGGCAGCCATCTTCCTGGCCCTCACAGCCTTTTGCTGTTCAGAATTGCTGTTTTTCTCTCCTGGCTCCTGCAATCATTCCTCATTGCTTGTGGCGAAGACTTATAGCTTTGTTATAAACGTGTGATTTTGTATTTTTATTTGAAATTTTTTTTAACCACCTTTGCCAGGCAGATGCATGTAAGTCTGTTTATGATATGCATGTTTCTGAGGAGACTGGGAAGTGGCTGGGACACCCCATCCTTGCCAGATGGAAGGGAGGTCTTGCGAGGGTACGGCTGTGTCTGGTGAGAATGTGTCATGAGTTTTGCCAAACTTACTCCTTTTTTAGAAAAAGGCCAAAAAATCACTGGTCCCCTCTTCCATGCAAGAAGAAAGCCAGTTCCCTGCCAGGGACTAGGATCCTTGTAGTTTGGAATGTGCCTTAAACCTGAATGTCTGTAGCCAAAAGCTGTTTCCAAATTAAAGTCAGCCAGCTCTGGAACATTCTGGAAATGTCTTTCTGGTGCCAGCCTGTTTTCTTCCGCATTATGACTCAGAGATTCCGGCCCTGCTAGCCAGTAAAAGTGGATGTGTTGAACTAGAAGCATACGCTGTGAAAATCCCAGGCATAAGCTACCTGGCAGGGGTTGTGTCTGAAGGACCTGCATAAGATGCTCTCCAGGTCCACACAGGGCCCAGGTAGTGACAGGGCCCAGGCACCCGAGCCATACGGAGGTGGTAGAGTTCCCTGACTGAGGTGAGAAGGATGGCCGGTCACCCTGGTCCTGGGAAAGGACAGAAAGGTGTTTATATGGTTCCTGGGGTCGTCTCAGGGAGATTAGTGATGAGGACAGGATCAACCCAGGGAGGTGGCCCAGCCTCATGCTGCCTTGGAACCTGCCGTTCGAAGGGCCCTGGGCTCTGGCCCTGCAGGCCTCTGCTCCTTGGTGTTCGGGAAAGGGAACCAGCAGGGATGGTTTCAAGGTGTACACACTTGTGTCTGTGAGCTCACCACCAGTGCTGGGAATCATATTAATCCTCCAGATGTACACACACTTGTGTCTGTGAGCTCACCACCAGTGCTGGGAATCATATTAATTGCCCAGTTGTGCACACACCCCAAAGACCCATTAACTGATGGGTGAGCAAGCTGTGGCCTGTTGATACCATAGAACATTATTCAACCATATGAAGGAATGACACACTGTAGTATGGATGACCTTTCAGAACTTGTCCGTGAGAACCTGATGCCATTCAGAGAAGCTGCCCACAGTAGGCAAGTCCAGGAAGAGGACTGGTTTTTTGAGGGCTGGCAATGGGGAGAGGGAAGGGAGGTGACTGCTGTGTAGGTTCAGAGTTCTTTTGGGGTGTTGAAAATGTCCTGGAATTAATGGTGAACACACTAGAAACCATAGAATTTGTGCAGGTTAAAAGGGTAAGTTTTGTTGGGTGTACACCTTTAATCCCAGCTTGGTCTGCATGGTGAATCTCACACACACACACACACACACACACACACACACACACACACACACACACACCTCAAGGTGAACTTTATATAATGTGAACTTGGTTTACCAAAATAGATTTTTTTTAAAAAGAGGCTGGAAGTATGTCTGGATTCTCAGCCATGGAACAGGATTCCTAATGGGCACACAACCTCTCACCCCCAGGAGGGCAGGAAGGCAGAGATTCTGATGCGGGGGTTGGCTGGATGGGACCCAGATGACCATGTATTTCTGGGTGTCACCGGCTGCTGTTTTTGTGGCCAGAGTTTGAGTAGCAAGGCTGTATAAAGGGCCTTCTATGTCCCGTTACCATTCTGGGCTTCAGGTGCCTCACTTTGTGTGAATCGGGTTCTGTCGTCTGTCCTATAAAGTTGGAAGTGCAGGTGCACAGGTTACTCAGGTCTGTGGGCTAGTACAGCGTGTGGGGTTCAGGGTGTATGACCAAAGGAGCTGGGGCTGAGGTTACAGAGGTCACCATTAATAAACACAGGTGGCCAGAGTAGTAGCTTTTATTTCACACAAAGGTGGAGCAGGAAAAGGCCTGACTTGGTTCTCAGATGGCTGACTTCAGCTGCCAGGCTCCACTACCCCTGGTGTTCAGAAGCGATCTGCAAGAAAGGGGGTGTCTCAAGTGAGCAGCTGAAGGAGCCCCTTTGTCCTGGCTATGCCCAGTGACTTCCTCCCTCCAGCTTCCCAGTCCCTTGGGACAGCAGTACCAAAAACAGGACTCAAGAAAGGAGCTGGGGGTGGGGGTGTCAGAGCATCACTATGGCTCCAGGGCCCAGAGTTCCCTGGAGTGGTGAGAATGGATGGAGGAGCGCAGACCAGACTACTTGAACACTGATGTGCTACCAGCTCTACCCTGGGACTGCACAGCACCTCCTGTGTGTTCTGGCTCCACCAGTGTGGTGGAGCTGCCAGGGACCCTTAGTGACAGGCCCAGCAGGTGTCCCTCTGCCCTCTGAGCCACTTACCACTTCCTAGCAGGTCGGGTTCGGGGCTGAAGGGCCCTGGGGGTAGATTGGAAGCCAGTTCCTCCAGCAGGCCCAGCAGACCTGTCACCTCGGTCTCCAGGTGCTCCACCGTCTTCTCCACCGTCTAGAGTGGGAGGGCAGGGCAAGTCAAGCACAGGAGTAGGGCCAACTTCAGCTTAGCTTAGTGATACCCTGAAGAAATTTCACTGAGCCCCAGCATAATGCAGTGGAGAGAGAACTGGGTGCTGTGGAGTCCTGGCCCTCACTCAGTCTCTGCTCAGTTTCCCCAGTAACACCATCATAGGCTGCTTTAAGGATCCTCCTCTCTGGTACTCAAAGGTGCCAGGCTTGGCACAGGAACCCCTAAGCGCCTTTTCTTTGTTGGGGACTTTGCAGTAATAGTGCACATTGCTTTTGTTGCACCACCCCCTAGTGGCACCTTCCTTAAATGACAGGTTTGGGATTTTAATGTTTTGTTTCTAGGGATGGCTTAAAGGGGTGGGGTTTGGTTTGTTTGTTTGTTTTTCTTTTTTTTCCTTTTTTGTTTTGTTTTTTTGTTTTTCAAGACAAGGTTTCTCTGTGTAGTTTTGGTGCCTGTCCTGGATCTCGCTCCGTAGACCAGGCTGGCCTCGAACTCACAGAGATCCATCCACCTGCCTCTGCCTCCCAAGTGCTGGGATTAAAGGCATGTGCCACCACCACGCGGCTTTGTTTTGTTTCTTGAGACAAGGTATCTTTGTGTAGCCTTGGCTGTCCTGGAACTCACTCTGTAGACCAGGCTGGCCGCATAGAGATCCACCTGCCTCTGGTTCTCGAGTGCTGGGATTAAAGGCATGCACCACCACTGCCTGGCTTCACAACAGTTCTTTAATGCCTGGGGGGTGGGGTGGAAGGGGATATCAACTACATTACAATAGCATTCAAATGTTAAAAACTATATATTATTTTGGTTGTTGATGTCTGTAAGCTCAAAAGCCCATAGACCAAGACAGGGAGATCACCACGAGTTCCAGACCAGTTTAGGATACAGAAGATGATTTTTCTCTCCAATAATTATTTTGTCATTGTGGGAGTGAGGGGGCAGAAAGGCCAAATGTCAGTCTTAGGAGCTGTCCCCTGGGGTGGGGACGGGGCACTCACACCATGGTAACAGTTCTCTTCTTATTTTATTTATTTATTTATTTATTTATTTATTTTGGTTTTTTGAGACAGGGTTTCCCTGTGTAGCTTTGTGCCTTTCCTGGAACTCACTTGGTAGCCCAGGCTGGCCTCGAACTCACAGAGATCCTCCTGGCTCTGTCTCCCGAGTGCTGGGATTACAGGCGTGTGCCACCACCACCTGGCTTCCAGTTCTCTTATTCCACTTGGAAAATTCTGGGGATTATGCCAGCAGTGGTGGCAGGAGGATCCCTGAGTTCAAGGCTAGCCTGGTCTACAGAGCCAGTTCCAGGACAGCCAGGGCTACACAGGGAAACTCGGTCTCAAAAAGCAAAAAAAGGAGCCGGGCGGTGGTGGCGCTCGCCTTTAATCCCAGCACTCAGGAGGCAGAGGCAGGTGGATCTCTGTGAGTTCGAGGCCAGCCTGGGCTACCAAGTGAGTTCCAGGAAAAAGGCGCAAAGCTACACAGAGAAACCCTGTATTGAAAAGCAAAAAAAAAAAAAAAAAAGCCAAAAAAGAAGAGAAAGACCTGGGGATCAGTCTTGGGTCATCAGGCTCGATGGCCGGCACCTGGTGAGCCATCTCACAGGCCTCACCTTGTCTTTGAGGCAGGAGCTCTTCCTGGTAATGATTAGGTTAGGCTGACCAGCTAGTGAGCCCCAGGGATCCATCCTCCCATCTCTTCCTCTCTGGTGCTGGAATGCCACTGTGCCTAGCTTTTTTTGTGGGTCCTGAGGATGGAACTTGGCTCCTCGTGGTTACATGGCAAGCACTTTACAGACTGGATTAAATTCTGATGTACTAGTATATGTACATATTAACTCACTAAATGACAGAGTCTAACACCAGGCCATGGCTGCCATCCTCACAGAATGAGGGAGTACAGAGGACATGCGGCAGCTGGGTGTGTGGGTTCATGCCTGTAGTCCTAGAGGCAGAGCCAGGAGGATTGCCATTGACTGGTTTAATAGTGAGTTCTAAACCAGCCATGGCTACATAGTGAGACCCTGTTTCACAAAAAAGTAAAAATGGAAAAAAAGAAGAAGAAGAGGAGGAGGAGGAGGCTGGCAAGGTGATAGTCAAGGCGCCTGCCACAAACTTTTAACAACATGAGTGAAATCCCTGGGACACTGCATGGTGGAAGGAAAGGATTTAAAAGTTTCCAGCAATGAAGATAATAAAACTTTCCCCCACACAAATATATGAACCCAAAGTTATGGTTCATGGCTGTTTTACAAAATTTGATGGTTGAATTTCCACCTTCCCCATCTTGGGGAAAAAATCTCAGGCTTGGTGTAAGTAACGCCTCCTGGGAGCTAGGGTATATAACACATTGCTCAGCTGAGCATCCCAGTTAGAGCAGAGTATTTAACTTGGTGCCTGGGGAACAAGACTGGCCTGGGTTTCTTGACCATTGTACTCCACAAAGCCTCCAGCCTGGCAGATGGCCATGAAGCTTTATGGTGCCTTCCTCCCACACCCTCATTACCTCTTCCATGATGTCCAATCGGCCTTGGACAGCCACATATCTGTCACAGCCTGGGCTCCAAGCTAGATCTTTTCTGGAGGACTCAGCAGCTGTAGGGAAAACAGGTCTTGTCATTGTGAGGTTCTCTGATGGCACTAGAGAGGCCCATACAACACCAGGTTTGAGTGCAGTGGGTGCTGAAATCAGACAGCCGGACACGCAGAGGAGGAAGATGAGCCGCCACCCTACGCACTCCTGTCTCCAGACCCAGGAGGGCTTCATCAAGGAGGTAGTGTCTAGGCTGGGTAAGTCAAGACAGGGAAGGTTTGGCTGCTTACAAAGAAATGGAGAGATGTACATCTTCCTTGGACCAACCATCCAGGGAGCTGGAATGCCTGTAAAGAACCAGGTGGGTGGGAGATTCAACTAGAGAGGGGTCTTGGGATCAAAGCCAAGGGTAACACTTGGACCCAAGGCCTCCAAGAAGCTCCATGAGTATTTGGAGGGAGTGTTTTGAATTTCCGAGTAGGGAATGTGGGGGGATGGGACTGTGGAGGTTGGCAGTGGTGGTAGTAATCCATGTGAGAAGTATGAGCCAGACACTAGTAGACAGAATCCAGGGAGGAAACGGAGCGGCCTCGGTACCAGGAACCAGTGAGTCTGAGCAGCTGTGCCCCGAACGGTGTGCTGAGGATGTCCTGACGATCTGTAGTGACCTCATTTTGTACTCCAGGAAACTAATGCACAGAGGGGTGAGAGGTCATGTCCAAAATCACTGCTGGTGAGAGGATCGGAGGTTTAACTAACTGCTGTGGCTGTTCTTGGTTGTCTGTTCATCCCACCTGGCTAGAATAAGACCACAACCACAATTTTTGAGCCAAATTTGAAGCAAGCTTTATTAAATACTGGCTAGGACGATGGGCATTGGCCAGGTCCATACCTGGGATTCCCAGAGTGTGGCACCAAATTATGTTAGGTGCTTATAAAGGCAGAACCTACGTACTTCCTGCCTCTGTCCAATTGGGGGCAAGCATACATTCTGACGTACTTCCTGCCTATGTACCACCCCATCTCATGTGTGGTCAAGCATATCCTGTGCTATTGGGCCAACCAACCTTGTTTGCAGATGTGAAAACATGTGGCTTGCTGTCTTACATGAACAACAGCCCCCTAGCATTCCAGGAAGTTATCTGTCCTTGGGCAAGTGAGGCTTACAAGTTAGAGGCATTTTTCTTTTATAGATCCCCTTTTTAGGTGGGCAGGGAACAGATTTTTCAAAACAAGGTTTCTCTGTGTTACAGCTCTGCCTATCCTGGAACTCACTCTGTAGACCAGGCTGGCCTTAAACTCACAGAGATTCACCTGCCTCTGGCTCCCGAGTGCTGGGATTAAAGGCATGCGCCACCATACCTGGCTTTTATAGATCTCTTAAGCACAGTAATTTAAATTTAAAACATAACTTTAGCCCTCACATTCGACTTGACTACATCTGGAATTATCTGAAACCCAAGCAGCTGGACACACCTGTGAGGGATTTTTCTTAATTATTTGAATTGATTAATTTAGGGGGAGGAGGTTTGAGGCAGTGTTTCTCTGTGTAGTCTTGGCTGTCCTGGCACTCGCTTTGTTGACCAGGCTGGCCTCAAATTCAGGGATCCACCTGCCTCTACCTTCTGAATGCTGGGATACCTTTGATATCAACCACCACTGCCTGGCTTAATTATTAATCAAGATCTTTTGAGGGGGAAGATCCACTTTTAATCTGGACCCCACTTTCTGCTGGCAGCCTATCTAAAGGACATGGAAGAAGGAAGCTTGCTCTCTTTGCCTGCTTGCCCTCTACAGCTAGTCCATTCCTTCACTGGCATTAGAGACTACTTCTTTGGAATTTCAGCATATACTGAAGACCAGCTGAGATTTTTGTCAGGGTTCTCTAGAGGGACAGTCACTCATTAATTCTGTCCCTCGAGAGAACCCTGGCTAATACACCTACTCAACCCTTCTCTCTTCATCCTCCTCCTTAACTGAGGCTGTACCTGGTGTCACCAATGCTGATGCAAGAAGTCAGCGTCCTGGTTCTGAGCTTGGGTTGCAGTGGGTGCCTCTGAGGCATTACAGTTGGCTGAGCCTTTGCAAAATGCCTGTTCCCAGGAAGCAGGAGCTGCCCCAGGGGTGAAGAGACATCTTTCCAGACTGTAGAGAGGGGATGACCTAAAGTGGCAGGAAGGAACGTCCCTGTCCTTTGCTGTCCCATTCTATGGATGCACATAGTGTTGTGGCATAATGGGGTGGGAAGCAAGGTCTGAGGCTGGAAACTTGGGTTCTGGTAAAACTTTTCAGGAAGCCTGGCCTGGAAGGAAGGGAGGGAGGGAGATCAGCTGGCCATGGCCAAAGAACGGTGTACTACTGTCCTGAGTGTTTTCTTAGGCTTTGGAGAAACATAGCCATGCTTCGAGGGAACAGAAATTAAGGAGAGGACCTCCCGCAGACATAGGAAGCCCCAGAATCCAGGATCAGGGGAATAGGGAAGAAGAGAGAAAATGTGTGAGTGAGCCAGTGGCAATGCCCACTGCTACAATTCAGACCTTAGATGTCCTCCGAAGGCCCCCCCCCCCCCCCCGGACCTTCCATCGGTAGTCAGCCATTGTTGGACTAGCTGGACCACAGCATGTAAGCCATTCTAATGATTCACTTTGTATATATCTGTAGATTCACTTTTAGCCAGGGTTCTCTAGAGGGCCAGTCTTCAATCAGTTCTGTCCTGACAGAACTCTGGGGGTTATAGGCTTAGTACACAGAGCAGGGAATGGGAGAGCAGGGAGGGGATCTGTGACTGTAAGATGACTGTTGGGAAGTGAGGCCTATAGGGAGGTTGTTAAGTCATTAGGGGTGTGCCTTCTGAGGGCATGTGGTGCTCCTTTTTTTTTTTTCTTCCTGCCTAATAAGGTGAGTGGTTTTGCACCCACCATGATGTACTACCTCAACAGCAGTCCAAAGCACAGAGGCCAGGTGACCATGAGCCCGAATAAACCTTCTCTCTCTTTTAAGCAGATCGCTTCGGGTATTTTCTTATAGCAATGGCAAACTACCTAATAGAGAACCTTCTGTGAAGACAATGTGATTTCCCTTTACTGAACTTAGAAACCCCTGTCCAAAAGACAATGGTGCTGCTACGGATTTGAAGAGGGGAAAAGAATGCTATAGTGATGTGATTTGAAAGTAAAATGTCGGGGGCTGGAGATACGGCTCAGTGGTTAAGAAGAGCACTCACTGGCTGTTCCTCCAGGGGACCTGGGTTCAATTTCCCAGCAACCATATGGCGGCTCACAACCATCCATAATGAGATCTGGTGCCCCCTTTTGGCCTGCAGGTAGACATAACATACAGAACACTGTATACATAATAAAGAAATAAATTGCCCGGTGGTGGTGGCACACACCTTTAATCCCAGCTCTCAGGAGGCAGAGCCAGGCGGATCTCTGTGAGTTTGAGGCCAGCCTGGTCTAAAGAGTACCAAAACTACACAGAGAAACTCTGTCTCAAAAAACAACAACAACAACAACAAAAACAAAAAAAGAAAGAAAAAAAGGAAAAGAAAAAAATCTTAAAAAAAGAAAGAAAAAAGAAAAGAAAGTGAAATGTCCCCATAGGTTTATGAATTTGTACACTTGGTCCCTATCAGTGATGCTATTTTGGAAGGTTATGGAAATTGAGGAGGTGGAACCTTGCTGGAGGAAGTATGTCACTAGTGGGATTTAGGGTTAATACATATATTTCCTGTTGTCCCTCTCTGCTTCTGGACTGCCCGTGAGATAGGATGGGATGCCTCATGCTTCTACACCATGCCTTCCCTAGCACAGTGGACTGTAACTCTTTGGAACTGTGAGCTGGAACACACCTGTCCCTAAGGATGTTTTGTCAGAGTGTTTTATCACAGGGACAGGAAAGCAACCAGGACGTGCAGTGTGCTGGCGACGTTTGTAGAAACGGGTCCTTGGGAGACCCGTATTAGAATATTCTCTGCTAAAATGTTTGTCTTAGATTTACTTCAGAATCACCCAGGCCTGGTGGAGGAGCCGCATGAAGCGTGAATGGGCATTCACAGCAAAGATCCTGGGGGTGCATTCAACTATCCCCTCTACTTTTGTGTGTATAGTTTTATTTATTTTTCTTTTATGTGAGTGTTTTTGCCTGCATGTATGTAAGTGCACTATGTGTGTGCAGTGTCTGAGGAGGTCAGAACAGGGCATCTAATCCTCTGGAACTAGAGTTACATATAAGACAGTTGTGAACCTTCTTGTGGGAGCTAGGAAATGACCCAGGTCATCTGTAAGAGCAGCAAGTGCTTTTAAAACTGCTGAACCATCTCTTTGACCCAGACACTTATTTTAAATTATGTGTGTATGTCCGTTTCTGTGTGCCGGGCATGTGCATGTGAATGCAAGTGCCCACAGAAGCCAGAGGGGGGCATCAGATCCTTTGGATCTGGAGTAACAGGTTATAGGAAGTTATCAGCCAATCAGTGTGGGTGCTGGGGACTGAACTAACGTCCTTCATAAGAGTAATACACACTCTTAACTGCTAAGCCATGTACCCTGCCCCTTAAGGTTTTTATAATGTAAGTCAGTTGCCTGGTGGAATTGTCTAAAAGCAGAGGCCATGATGGGCTGAATGGGCAGATATAACACAGTGAGGATGAGGAAGAGATCTTAGTCCAGATCTCCCTGCTGGAAGGCCATGCCCCATGATCTGAGATGGCCTTTGAGATACAAGAGAAGAGGTCCAGGCTAGCCTTAGTGAAGAAGCTCCACATTTTGCTTCAGCTGAAGTTGGGGGCTCAGCAGCCTGGAGAGTTAGAAAAGGCAGGAAGAGCTCTTCTTACTCCGGGGTGGGGAGTCCTGGTGGGAGTCTGCATACACACCCTCTCTGTATGTTCTGCCTAGGGGCCTTTAGCCAGGTTGCTCTAGGAGCATCATTTATGCTTGCCAGGATCCTTTACCCAGTGGAAGCTGGCAGCTGTGGGCATCTTGAGCAGCATGCATCTACTTCTCTCCCCTGGCCTCAGACATTGTTCTCCAGAATCTGTGATGAGGTCTAACTTGGCTTCAGAATCTCCCTGGTTGGGGAGGGGGGAGAGGCTGGGGTGAGGTTGCTCCCCTCAGTGCTAATCCCTCACATCTGGATGGAGCTGTGCTCTGAGCTCATCCAGGCCTCCTGGGAACTCATCTGACAGAAAACTTGGAGCACAGCCCTAACAACTGTCCTGTGTAACTAGCTCCCTCCCTGCCGAGAACCTCAGCACAGCTCTGCTTGGAAACACCCTGAAGACCCTTCTCAGCCTACACCCCCAGCCACTAACTTTCTGGCCTCCTCTATCATGCTGGGTGGGGTTGGCCTGAGGCTCTTGGTCCGAGACATAGCTGGAGTGGGAGTCTGTCAGTCTTTCAGAATTTGTCTGATGCCTCAGAGGACAGAGCTAGGCTGTGTGTGTGTGTGTGTGTGTGTGTGTGTGTGTGTGTGTGTGTGTGACAAAAACTGGGCTCTCTTTCCTTTCTCTCTCTCTCTGGCTGTCAGAAAGCTCATCCAGTATGGGCGGAAAGGCCAGAGGACTCTTGTGTTATCTCACT
The DNA here is from genome assembly GCF_903995425.1 of Onychomys torridus. NCBI lineage: Eukaryota > Metazoa > Chordata > Mammalia > Rodentia > Cricetidae > Onychomys > Onychomys torridus. The sequence continues at coordinate 30,647,437 of NC_050451.1, forward strand.
GGACCTTGAGCCAAGGCTGTGGACGCTCCCTCCCTTTCTCCCTCTGCCCTCCCTCCTCTGCCAGTGGATTTCCTAGGGTATGGAGTTGTTTTCTTTGGCCTGGCTCCTGCTTGAAGCCTTGTTTGTACCCTGGATAGTGGCCATGGGTGAAGCAGGATCCTGTGGTGGGGGGAGCCCAGGGACCAGGAGAGGTGCTGGGCTGGCTGACCTAACTAAAGAGGCTTGGCCAGTCAGTCTTGTCCTCTATATGGCCCTGCCCAGTCACAGCCCTCACAAGGCAAACTAATGTACCCAGGACTCACACAGTGAGAAAGTACCCACACTCATCACCAAAGCCATATTCTATTTTTACCAGCAACACTGGCCACTTGGGGTTAATGATATTTGACCACACTCAGTATAATAGAATAATAAACTTCACCACATCCAGTACTTGTATAAATATTTGTGATGCATTCAAAACCACCAGCAATTTTGGTTCTTAAAGAGAAGCAGAACCATGCATTTCAAAAAGATTGTATGAGGAATTCTACGTTTGTTTGTTTTTGCTTAAGGAGAGGCACACTCTATCTCCCTCTCTTGTTCTGAGACTTTTTCCAGAAGTGGATTGGAGACTCCTGGGGCCCTGGGATACTTATCCCTGTCCTTCCCACACTTTCCCGTTGGGGCTGAGTTAGTGTTTTACTTAGAATGTATGGAGCTGTCAATCACCACCTCCTTCCTGTCTATTTCTCTCTCCTGTGTCCATTAAAGCTAGACTGGCTGACAGTCAGGCTTGGAGGCAGCTCTGCTCCTGAGCCTAGACATGATCCCAGATTCTGGTTTGCGACCCTGTATTTTTTAAACCACTAATTAGAATAAACTAACCCTTGAGGCACACTCTTTGTCTCTCACTCAGCTTCCTCAGGTTGAGTAAGAGAGCAGTCTGTCCTGCCCTGTCTCCTTTGCAGGATTGCCATGATGTCACACCTGAAGATGCCTATGAACCATAGGGCTGATGCCACATGTGGACTAGGGTGGCTAGTCTTTGTCAACTTGATACAAACTATAGTCACCTGGGGGGAAGGAACCTCAACTGAGGAACGGACCCTTTTGCTGCATGCCACAAAAATATATATGAAGTAGGAATTCGGCTGATTCTGACAAAGCCAGACCTGGAGGAGTTCAGAACTCTACCAGAGGTTGAGGCCAAGGCTCAAGGAGTCTTGGTGATATTGGCTTTGGATTATTAGCCGTTTCCTGCTATCAATTTCTTGTGTGCTATTGCAGCTTTTCCATTATTCACTGGGCACAATTTCCCTTACACAATTAAAGTATCTGTATAACTGTGCAACCTCAGACACAGTCAAAATCCCTAATTTCAGGCCTTTCTGTAACTATCATCCTTAGCAGCATCCGGCCAGGACCATCCCGGGATGGATGGAAGTATCTTATTCTCTAAGAACAGACTTAAGCATCCAAACTATCTGTTTGAGAAGGCCTGGTGGGTGTGCTAATTAAGCTTAACTTTCTCCTTTCCAAAGTCTTATCTCTAGTTTTAGATCAACCCTTAACAATTAACTTAGGCGGGCTGTAGTGGCACAAACCTGTAATCCCAGCACTGGTGGATCTCTGTGAGTTCAAGGCCAGCCTGGGCTACAGAGTGAGTTCTAGGACAAGCTCTAAAGCTACACAGAGAAACCCTGTCTCAAAACAAAACAAAACAAAACAAAACAAAACAAAACAGGCAAACAAACAAATAAAAAACCCAATTAACTCAGCACTAAAGGGTTTCTACTTACAGGTCCATCTAGCTGTGATGGAAGTTGCCTAGCGACTGAGCACACTTCCCCCAACCTGCCAGAAAACAGGAGCAGAAACAGCTTGGAGAGATAAGGGCCAAAGGGATAAAAGGCAGTTTTATCTTCAGAGCAGGGATGGAGAAGAGAAAAGAGAATGGAAGATCTAGATGGGGAAGAACTGAGAGGAATGAACTAAGATGGGAAGATCTAGATTAGAGGAGAACTAGACTGGAGGACTAGAGGAGAAGAGAGGACAAGAAGAAAGACGAGCTGGAAGGTGAGGAAGAACAAGATGAGGAAGAACAGATGAGAGAGAAGGAGATGGGAGAGGAGCTAAGATGGGAAAGAACTAGATGAAGGACTTAAGATAGCACTTAGAGGGGACAGCAGATAAATGTAGATAGAAATCTGGCAAGAAAGGAGCTCGGCATGAGAGCAGAACAGAAGCTGCGTAGAGAGAACTGACTCAGAAGAACAAAGCGAGTGGACTAAAGAATCCCGTGTACATAGATTCACTTCTTACCATCTAAGATGAGATTATCAGCTGGATGTAGATTCTTCCATGGGCCCTGGGAGAGGACTATTGAGGGGCTGGACCCCAATAGTCCCCATTACCCTTTCAGATTAGCCTGTGGCAAGTCTGATTGGCATTTTCTTGATTAATGATGATATGGGAGGGTTTGGTCCTCTACAGACAGTACCACCCCTGAGCTGGTGGTCCTGGGTTCTATAAGAAGGCAGGCTGAACAAGCCATGGAGAACAACAAGCCAGTAAGCAATGTCCCTCCACGGCCTCTGCTTCAGTTCCTGCCTCCAGGTTCCTGCCTTGAATGCCTGCACTGACTTCCCTTTGTAAGATGAAATAAACATTTTCCCCACAAATTGCTTTTGGTCACAGTGTTTACCACAGCAACAGAAAGCAAATTAGTCTGGGACACTGACCAGACAAGCTCAGAATGATGGAGCAGGTATGTCAGGGAGCCTCTTCCCTTGTTCTGCCTCTCTCATGCAGAGTCTAGAGCTCAACCTAGATCACAGGATTAGGTCTCAGGAATAAATATATGTAGGAAGTCAGAGGATACTATGTTCTAGGGGGGGGCTTCCCCCACAAAAATGCAGGGACAGCCCTAATCTGACTGGATTATATTCTGCAAGCTAAATCCATTTGTTGGATACTGTCTTTTGCTGCTATTTGAATGGACACAGCTATACTCTGTCTTCTAAGTTACAATTGCTTTGCGGTCCTTTATCATGTCAAGGTTTTTGCTGGATGTATAATGTGGATACACATCAGTCATTTAATTGTAGATTTTTTCCCTTTTATAGTTTTGAGATTATAATATAATTACAACAAACCCCTCCAAACCCTCTTAAATACCCCTCTTTGCTCTCTTTCAAATTCATGGCCTTTTTTCCATTAATTTTTTTTAAAGTCTATGTTTTTTTTTTAAAGATTTATTTATTATGTATACAGAAGAGGGTGCCAGATCTCCTTACAGATGGTTGTGAACCACCATGTGGTTGCTGGAAATTGAACTCAGGACCTCTGCAAGAGCAGTCGGTGCTCTTAAACTCTGAGCCATCTCTCCAGCCCCTCCATTAATTTTTATTATATGCATGTACTTACATATTCCTAAATATAACCTGCTCAATCTGTATAATGTTACCTTTATGTATGTTTTCAGGGCTGACCATTTGGTACTAAATAAAGTCACTCCTTTTGTTTCTTAATTCTCTGGCACCTCTGCCTTCCAAGTACTGGATTATATACTCCTCCACCTTAAAAAAGCAATGTTTTTTACTTTGTTTTATTTTATTTTTTTACTATGGGGCATTCCTATAATCCCAGCACCTGAGAGACTGAGGCAGGAAAATTGCCAAGTGTGAGGCCGGCCTGGGCTACACAGCAAGAATTTGTCTCAAAAACAAAACAAACCTCCTATTATTATTATTATTATTATTATTATTATTATTATTATTATTATACACAGCTAGGAAGAAGGTACTGGGGGGTGGGGGGGTCAGGAATCCAAACCCTTAAACTGTCTGTCCCTGTTGGTGGTGGAGATGTGTAAAGTAAGTTCTTCTACCTTGGGGCTCCCCGCTGTATTTGTAAGAAATAAATAATTATGTTTCATTTTCAGAGCATTTAAAATTCAATGATGGTGGGTTGGGGATTTAGCTCAGTGGTAGAGCACTTGCCCAGCAAGCGCGAAGCCCTGGGTTCAGTCCTTAGCAATGGCAAAAAAAAAAAAAAAAAAAAAAAAAAAAAAAAAAAATCAATGATGGTGTACACCTTCAATCCCAGCACTTGAGAGGCAGAGGCATGCGGATATCTGAGTCCAAGGCTAGTCTAGTCTACATAGTGGGTTCTAGACCAGCCAGGCCTACATCATAAGTCTCTCTGTCTCTCTCTTACACACATGCATACAGGTCCTGTCTTCCCTAGCTAGTAGGTGGTGCCTGCTCCCTGGGAGCGTTTTAGTTTATCTTAGACTTGAAAAGTTACAGAGAGTACACTGTGTGACTGAGTCCCCTTATCAGAAAAGGAGGGCATCTTGAACTTCAAGTCCATCTTTGGACACCAGATAAGGCTTTGCATCCTGAACAAATAGATTGGGGAATCTGGATAGTTGGTGGTAGTAGACACCAAGAAGATTGTACTTCCCTAAAGAACTTACCTGATGAAGAATTCAATGGGACAGGGGAATGTGATGAGGGATATAAGGAACACAATTTTGTGCTAAATTGGTGTGCCAGTCATTTTTGTCTTTTCTGTAAGCTGACGCCTGACTTTGCAAGGTCAAATCTACCTCGATGTTTTGGCTCTGAGTCCCCAGTGCTCTTTTATTTGTTTGTTTGTTTGTTTGAAATGTGAATGGATGTTTTGCCTGTGTGTTAGTCTGTGCATCACATGCATGCCTGGTGCCCTTGAAGGCAAGAAGAAGGCATTAGGTCCTCTAGAACTGGAGTTACAGGTGGTTGTCACCCACTACATGGATGCTGGAGATTGAACCTGGGGCTTCATGAATGTTAGGCAAGCATTCTACCAACTGAGCTACAACCCCCCTCTGTAAAATGGGGGGAAATACAAAGGTGTGAGGCACAGGATACCTTTCTGTCTCTATCCTTCCATGTTGTTTTGGTTCAAAGATGTGGGTGAGGATGGTTATACTTGCTTACAAGAGGAGATACAGGAGCCAGGCAGTGGTGGCACACGCCTTTAATCCCAGCACTCGGGAGACAGAGGCAGGCAGATCTCTGTGAGTTTGAGGCCAGCCTGGTCTACAGAGTGCGATCCAAGACAGGCACCAAAACAACACAGAGAAACCCTGTCTCGAAAAACAAACAAACAAAAAACCAAAAAGAACATGAAAACGGGAGAGGGCTTGCTCAGAAGAAAGTTTCAGTGAGGGGAGGGGAAGGGGGGATGGGAGAGGGGGCGTGACAACCACAAAATTTGTCATATGTATGAAATTGTCAGACAATAAAAACTTAACAGATAAATACAGTGCTTGGACTTTCCTTTAAAATAACCCAAGGATGACAGCAGAGGCGAGATTGCTTAATTAATAATTATAGTATAATTACATTATAGTAATCTATGTATGAGGTCATCTTAAATTCTATTTTTTTATCCAAACATTTTCATAGTCAAAAGTCATAGAAAAATTGTATCCCATAGTATGCACAATGAAGGTGTTGAAAATATCTTCTGAAAGTTAAGTGATGGGATAGTGTCTGAAGTCTGAGAGGTTAGAAGTGAAAACTTGAGCAACTACATGGGTACATCTATACTTTCCTCTTAACCTGTCTGTTGCAATGAACGTGCACATCAGAAAGGAAAGCAATGTTTAAAACGGGTTGTGGCTCAAGGGGCAGGAAACTAGTGGAACCCTGATCCCTATCTCTGCCACCATGCAGAGCTGACAGGGGCATCCAAGAGAGGGAAGGAAAAAAGAGGTTGTGCCTTGTGAGCTGACTCTGAGCTGCACAAAATGCCAGTCACTCCTTAACAGATGGGGAAACTGAGGCTAGAGGGGTTGATGGTCTGAGACAACTAGTGTTGTATGTTCACTGGTGGGCACGTCCTTGCTTACATTCCCCGAAGTCAGCCTGTGAAACGTAAAGTGATTCACCCACTAGGAACTCCCTTTAACGATCTGAGTTTAGTCTCCCTTCTGTTCGTGGGCCTCGAAATACAGCTAGAGCCAAGACTTTTCTGCATGGCTGGAGCAAGAATCCAAGAGAGCCAGAGGCCTGGGGTTTGGTGCTGGTCAGCCTTGGCGCTATAAGGCCGGAGCTCATCCTTGCCTAGACAGCTAAATAAGCCATAGCTCTTGGAGGGTTCGGGGAACCTGGAAGATGGCCTCCTCACCTCACTACAGAGCCCTCAGGCCTCCTGGCAGGTGAGACAGTACCTTTTTCCCGCCTGTCTTCTCAACAGTGGTGCTGGCCCCGCCTGGGTCATTGATCCTTTCAGGCTCCCTTTTCATCACAACGCCCTTTGCAGCCCTTCCCTGGCCGCCCTGGCCCCAGGGCGGCCACACCCTGCAACCCGACCTCCGCCTTGGCCAACCGCGCATCCGGTTGCCACATTCCTTTCCCCAGATCTTTCTTTCTCCGTTTCTTTCTGCATTCCCATTTCTTTCCTTCTTGTTTGCGCTTTTCTCAAACTCCGCGTTTATCTTCAAAGCCTCTTCCGCTCTCAGCCGCCCCTCTCTTCTTAGGTATCTCTTTCCTTCATCTCTTCCCTTTTCTGTCCCGGTGTTTCTGTTTTCTATCACCATCACCTTTCACTCCCTCCACCTCTCCCGGTACCTCTGTCTCCGGTCCCTCTCTTACTCCTACCTTGCTGTCCGGGGGTGTCCCTGGGTCCCCGACCCCACTCACCTGCCCCGACGCGGAGCAGGGCGAGCCCGGCCAGTGCGCAGAGCAGGGGCTGCATGGTACGGAGCCACCAAACGCAGCTGTCGGTCCGCAGCCACCTCCCCGGGATCGCGCCCGCCCGGCCCGAGGAAATGCAGTCCGAGCCGAAGTTCCTGGGCGGCTCCGGGTTTCTGGCTCCAGAGAACCCGCCCCCTGCAGAAGCCCCACCGTACCCTGTGAGAAGGCGCAGCCCGGGAGCCACCTCTTCACCAGGGCATCCAGTCCAGCCAACGACCCCACCCCCGGGCCTTGGGACCCCAGGAAGAGAAGTGGGGGAGGAGGCTACAGGCGCTACTTCTGGGGTCACTACTCTTTATGAGCCCATTTCACAGCCAGCCAGACTGAGCCCAGGAATGAGGACCTTCTTCTGTGTCCTTCCCAGGATGGCGCAGGCTTTGAAGCCCCGCGGCTTCCTAGGATCTGGAAGTGTTCTCTGCCTGCTTCTGAACCAGAAATGAAGGCTAATGGTATCGGACAGAGGGAACTGAAGGCCTAGTGTTGCTGTCCACAGAAACCCACTGATAAGACCATTTAACTCCTTACTAAATAATGAAGGCGGGGATGGAGAGATCATGGTTCAGTGGTTAAGAGCACTGGCTGGTCTTCCAGAGGTCCTGGGTTCAATTCCCAGCACCCACATAGCAGTTCACAACTATCTGTAACTCCAGTTCCAGGGGATCTGACACCTTCACACCAATGCATATAAAATAAATTTAAATATTTTTTTTTAAAGTGAGATGCTACAAGTTGTCCAGCTACTCATGCCTGGGGTATATCTGTATGTATGTCTGTGCAGATGAGGGACAAGGGTGCTTGACCTCTCACACGGTGAGCAATGAATCCAGCAGTAAGTGAATTTATCGCAGGCAGAATTTACAAATCTAGAAAGGAACTATTTTGCACCTTAATCAGTTATTTACAAGTTACTTTGGAAGTTACAACTTGCAAAGCAGTTTAAAAGCAAGGTATGTCCCAGAGACGCAATAGACTTGAAATCAGTTAGCAAATGTGTTAGCCCTAAAGTAGGTAGTGTTTGGTGAATGGAAAAAAAGAAATAAAAAGAAAGGAACATGACAGCTCCTAGGTATGGTGGAGAAGAAAGTTTATTGTAGATAAATGGGCGAGTGTAGCTAGAGTCAGAGACATCTCGGGGAGTCCAGAGTGGACATGACCCTGAGCCACGTGAGGAGGTGGGGGTGTGGGGACGGGGTGGGGGACACCAGGTGCAGGAGCCAGGAGGTCAAAAGGTAAAAGAGGGGAGAGTAACTAAAATGGTTGGATTATACGGGAAAGGGCAGCTGGGGGAAGGGCAGCCCAGCCCCTGGACTAGAGAGTTCAGGGTAGAGGGTGGAGTATGGCAGTCATATCCTGAACAGGTAGGGACTCAGAGATGCTGGGAGAACCTGGAGGCCAGGTCCACTTTGATATAGTAAATAGGCACCTGAGCCATTTGTCCCTGGGTTTGAGACTTAATATTTGGTAGTCTCTAGGAGACGTGGAAGTGGAAAATAAGCTAGGTATTCACATAGTGTTGGTCCCTTAAGGCGTTTCCAGTCCCAGCAGTCATTATGATATAAACAGAGCTAAGCCATGGTGATTCTCTTCTGCTGTACTATCTCTGCTCCCCACTGTAACCCCACAAGGGGCCTAACATCATATCCATTCTGAAGATAAAAAAAAAAAAAGCTGAGTGGTGGTGGCTCACGCCTTTAATCCCAGCACTCGGAAGGCAGAGCCAGGCAGATCTCTGTGAGTTTGAGGCCAGCCTGGGCTACCAAGTGAGTTCCAGGAAAGGCACAAAGCTACACAGAGAAACCCTGTCTTGAAAAGAAACAAACAAACAAACAAACAAACAAAAAAATGAGATTCAGAGAGGTTAAGAATCTCGCTGATGGTCACACAGTTGGACAATGTGGAGTCAGTCTTCAAATCTAGCTCTGCTGCCTCTGCAACCAACCAGCTTTTTAGATAACTATACGCAATGCTTAGCTCTGTTTTTATGTTAAGCAAGCTGCTGGGGAAGGGTGGGATGGAGGTAGGGAGGATATGTGTCTTCAACCTAAGAGCCGTTTTTTTTTTTTTTTTTTGTTTGTTTGTTTTGTTTTGTTTTGTTTTGTTTTTTTCAGTGAGCTTCAAACCACCTCAAACCTCCCGCCGTTTAGAACACTGCTGATGTGGAACACACCCATTCAACAAGTGCAAAAACAAATGACCACCACAGAACCATCAATCAAGAACAGTGAGTCTAAGAAATCTTCAGAGCTCAAAAACACAGCTCTATTGGTGAAATTATTAAGGCCACTCCACGAAGTTAAAGGGAGGTTTATTTAGTGGTGTAACTTACAAATGAGTGGATAGTTAGGTTGCAGGGTCTGGGAAAGGGGTAGCACAGTCTGGTGGTGTTCCCTGGAGAACTCTGCTCGGTCTACCTCCAGCATCCAGGGTCCAGGAACCAAGAGAGCGCCCCTGCATCCAGAACTTGGGTTTTCAGCATCTTCTCTCAGCCCCGCCTTGTAGGCGTGACCATTACCGAAGCCTCAGTGAGGGTTGGAACTTCCAGGTCAAAGCTGCAGAGCTCCTAGCTGCAGACTGGGCACCTTTGTGGGAGAATGGCTTCACCTATCCAGAGTCAAGAGAATGTCTGGGGGTCATGGCTGTCAAAATATGTGCTCGTGTGTCCATGCAGGTGTGTACTGATGAGGCCGGAAGCCGAAAGAGGGTGCTGGGTACCCTCAAGCTGGAGTTATAGGCAGCTGTGAGCCCCCCTGATGTGGGTGCTAGGAACCAAACCTGGGTGCTCAGCAAGCACAGTAAGTGCTCTGAACTACTGAGCCATCTCTCCAGCCACTGCATCATCATACGCTGTATCTGTATCTGTATCATCTGTATCTGTATCATCTGTTTCATCTGTATCTGTATCATCTGTATCTGTATCTGTGTATCTGTATCTGTGTCTGTATCATCTGTATCTGTATCTGTATCTGTATCTGTATCTGTGTCTGTGTCTGTGTATCTGTATCTGTGTCTTGTGTCTGTATCATCTGTATCTGTATCTGTGTCTGGGTATCTGTATATCTGTGTCTGTATCTGTATCTGTATCTGTGTCTGTATCTGTATCTGTATCATCTGTGTATCTGTATCTGTATCATCTGTGTATCTGTATCTGTATCTGTGTCTGTGTGTGTATCTGTGTCTTGTGTCTGTGTCTGTGCAGTGTAGCGATAACACCTGTGCTACCACCACCAGTTCACCATGTCCGAGCGAGGGGCTGTGGATCGAAAAACAGAGACAAGAGACAGCAGACCATTCGTGTCAGCAGAATGCTGAATGCCACTTATTGAAGGAGGGAGGAGGCCTTAAATACAGGCTTACAGCACAATGGAGGAACCCCGGAAGACAGAAGTTTGCTGCCGAATGTTCTACATTCTAGCATCTAAGTTGTTTACACCAAATGCAGGATACTTGAACAACAACAACAAAAAAACTCTTGTGAGCATTCAGGAGGGTGGAGACTGTCAGGGAATCAGCATAGGGAGGACATCTGGACAAGGTCGGCAAGCAGGCAACAGTTACCCAAATTGGGGGGTTCCAGGGCCCTACAGTGTAGCTGTTACACATCACAGTCCCTGCATCCCAGTAGCTCTCTCCTCATCTCCCCCTCCCCAGGAGGCAGAAATCCCTCACGGAAATTCAGACTAGGAGTTACCAGTTCTGCCACCAAGACTTGGATCTAATTCTTCCCCTACCCCAGGATTAGGATGCCCAGATGAGCAGGCTTAGGGGGAAGGATTTATCTCAATAATGCCAAGAACTGTCTATACTTCCATAGGGCATTCTGCTTTAGCTTAGCTAGGCATGAAACTGTAAAACAAAAAACCTAAACTCACAAAGATTTTTGCAGCTTAGAGCTAGTGGGCTACCTAATTATTTGAATTTAAGATACGAAGACACAAAGCCTGGCATGGTGGCACATATTTGTAATCCAGAACTTAGAAGGCTTGTCAGGAGGGGAATGGTCAAGGCCAGACTGAATTACATAGTGAGATCTTGACTGTAAAGAAATACATAAATGAGTAATGTATGAAATAGGTGCTTCATCACTGTTAAGTACAAAGTATGGGCCCATGTAACCATTGAGTGGGTAAAGATGCCTGCTGACCTGGGTTTGCATCCACATTGGGGAAGACCTTGAATGTCACAAGCATCATGTGGTATGTACACATGCACACTCACACACACACACATACATACATACATACATACATACACACACACACAGGAATAAAAGTAATTAAATTTAAAAATAAATTAATTTGGTGAATGTAATGGCATACATCCACTAATGGCAGGACTCAGAAGGCAGAGACAGGTGGATTTCTGTGAGTTTGATGTGAGCCTAGTCTACATAACAAAGTTCCAAGCCAGCCAGGGCTACATAATGAAACCTAGTCTTAAAACAAATTAATTTAAAAAGCAAAGTAATGAAGTATATGATGTAAAACATGAAAACACTCTGTCACTAGCTGCCCCTACTCAGCGACCTTAGTCCAGTCTGCTCAGTGCAGTCCCCTCAGCTTGGTGTCCTCTTCCTCTTTGTCCACAAATTCTGTAGCTTTTCAATATATATTCAGACATGGGATAGAAATAATATTTTGTTTTTACATTTATAGTTTCCTCAGTTATTTCATTAGTCCTCGGGAGGCCATTGGAGACTTGAAAAAGTCCCTAGAAATGAATACAATGGCACCCATTTAATGCTTTCGAAGAGCAGTAAAGGGAGAGATGGGTTAGTGCTTAAGCATGTGTGTTGCTCTTCCAGAGGATCTGGATTTCTGGCACACATGGCAGCTCACAAGAGTCTGTAACTCCAGTTCTAGGGGATGTCCTCTCCTGGCTTCCAGGGGTACTGTGCACATGATACACACATACGCAGGCAAAACACCCATACACAGAAAACAAAATTAAAATAATTACAAATAAATAAAATGAAAAAGAAAGCGAGACACAAGATCCCAGGGATGGGTGTGTTGCTGTCTATCTACTCTCCTTTACTCATAGACATGAAGTCATCGTTTTCCACACTGTGAAATGCTATTTTAAACATATAGCCAGGCGGTGATGGCACATATCTTTAATCCTAGCACTTGGGAGGCAAAGGCAAAAGGATCTCTGTGTGTTCAAAGCCAGCCTGGACAGTCAGGACAACACAAAGAAACTGTCTCTTAAAATAAAACAAAACAAAACAAAAAAGGTGAAACGTTTATATAATATGTATATGTATTAACTATATATAATTTTATGTGTGAGTGTATGTGTTGTGAGTATATGCTGTGTGTGTGAGACAGATGGCAGAAGTCAGAAGAGGGAGTTGGATTCCGACCCTCACCAAGCTTGTGATCCACCTCACGTGTGTGCTGGGAATGGAGTCCTCTGGAAGAGCAGCAGGCGCTCTTATCCACCAAGCCACCTCTCCAGCACATGTTTGATTAATATCCAATTTCTAGTGCCAGATGCTGAAGGGGAATTTGCCAATCAATATTTTAATGTTTATTTACCACCACCGTTCCCTGCCAGCGACGCAGAGGGTTTTTTCCACCCTCCACTAGAGGGCGCGCTCTTTCCAGTTGTTTTATTTATTTTTTAAATTTTCTTTATTATTATGTGTTTTAAATTTTATACATCAGCCATGGGTTCCCCTGTCCTCCCCCTCCCGCCCCCACCCCCACCTTCCTCCCAGCCCCTCCCCTCTGTTTCCATGTCCTCCAGGATCAAGACACCCCTGGGGATTCATTTAAACCTGGTGGATTCAGTACAGGCAGGTCCTGTCACCTCCTTCCAGACTGAGCAAAGTGTCCCTGTGTAAGCCCAAGGTTTCAAACAGCCGGCTCATGCACTAAGGATAGATACTGGTCCCACAGACTGGGTGCCTCCCAAACAGATCAAGCTATTCAATGGTCTCACTTATCCAGAGGGCCTGATCTAGCTGGGGGCTCCACAGCCTTTGGTTCATAATTCATGTGCTTCCATTCGTTTGGCTATTTGTCCCTGTGCTTTTTGCAATCTTGGATTCAACAATTCATGCTCTTGCAGACCCTCCTGTTTCTCGACAGTTGGACACCTGGAGCTCCATCTGGGGCCTGGCTGAGGATCTCTGCATCCACTTCCATCAGTTATTGGATGAGAGTTCCAAGACAACTGTTAGGGTGTTTAGTCATCTGATCACCTAGTCAAATCAGGCTTCCTCTCCACCATTGCCAGCAGACTACAGAGGATATATCATTGTGGATTTCTGGGGACCTCTCGAGCACTCTGCCTATTCCTGTTCTCATGTGGTCTTCATTTATCATGGTCTGTTATTCCTCATTCTCCCTTTCTGTTCTTGATCAAGCTGGGATCTCCTGATCCCCTAAGCTTTCTTTCCTTCAAATCTTGCCCTTCATTACTCCCACTGTCATCCAGGTTGTTCATGTAGATCTCGTCCATTTCTTTGTCATTGGGTGATCCTTGGGTCTTTCCTAGGGTCCCGTTTTCTAGGTAGCCTCCCTGGAGTTGTGTAGCAGTCTAGTCATCTTTGTTTTACATCTAGTATCCTCCTATGAGTGAGTACATACCGTGTTTGTCCTTCTGAGTCTGAGTTACCTCACTCAGGATGATTTTTTCTAGATCCATCCATTTGCCTGCAAACCTCATGATGTCATTGTTTTTCTCTGCTGAGTAGTACTCCATTGTGTATATGTGCCGTATTTTCTTTATCCATTCTTCAGTTGAAGGGCATCTAGGTTGTTTCCAGGTTCTGACTATTACAAACAAAGCTGATACGAACATAGCTGAGCAAAAGCCCTTGTGGTATGATTGAGCATTCCTTGGATATATGCCCAAGAGTGCTATAGCTGGGTCTTGGGGGAGATGGATTCCCAATTTTCTAAGGAAGCGCCATATTGATTTCCAACGTGGCTGTACAAGCTTGCATTTCCACCATTGATTGATTGTTTCTCTCAGTGTCTGTGCTACTGGTGTTATATTTAGAAAGTGATCTCTGGTGCCAATTCGTTCAAGACTACTTCCTACTTTCTCTACTATCAGGTTCAGAGTAGCTGGATTTATGTTGAGGTCTTTGATCCACTTGGATTTAAGTTTTGTGCACGGTGACAGATATGGATCTATTTGCAGCCTTCTACACATTGATATCCAGTTATGCCATCACCATTTGTTGAAAATGCTTTCTTTTTTCCATTGTACATTTTTGGCTTCTTTGTCAAAAATTATATGTTCATAGGTGTGCGGGTTAATGTCAGGGTCTTCAATTCGATTCCATTGGTCTACATGTTGGTTTTTATGCCAGTACCAAGCTGTTTTTATTACAGTAGCTCTATAGTAGAGCTTGAGGTCGGGGATTGTGATGCCTCCAGAGGTTGTTTTATTGTACAGGATTCTTTTGGCTATCCTGGGTTTTTTGTTTTTCCATATGAAGTTGAGTATTATTCTTTCCAGATCTGTGGAGAATTGTGTTGGTAATTTGATGGGAATTGCGTTGAATCTGTAGATTGCTTTTGGTAAGATCGCCATTTTTACTATGTTAATCCTGCCTATCCATGAGCATGGAAGATCTTTCCATTTTCTGACATCTTCTTCAATTTCTTTTCCCAGGGACTTAAAGTTCTTATCATATAGGTCCTTCACATGCTTAGTTAGCATAACCTCAAAGTATTTTATACCATTTGTGGCTATTTTAAAGGGTGATGTATCTCTGATTTCCTTCTCTGCCTGTTTGTCTACTGTATTTAGAAGGGCTACTGATTTTTTTGAGTTGATCTTGTATCCTGCAATGTTGCTGAAGGTTTTTATTAACTGTATCAGTTCCTTGGTTGACTTTTTTTGGGTCACTCATGTATACTAACATGTCATCTGCAAATAGGGAGGGCTTGACTTCTTCCCTTCCAATTTGTATCCCCTTAATAGCTTTATGTTGTCTTATAGCTGTGGGTAGATCTTCAAGTTCTATATTGAATAAGTATGGGGTGAGGGGACAGCCTTGCCTTGTTCCTGATTTTAGTGGTATTGCTTTGAGTTTCTCTCCATTTAATTTGATGTTGGCTGTTGGCTTGCTGTAGATTGCCTTTATTATGTTTAGGTATGTTCCCTGTATTCCTGATCACTCCAAGACCTTTATCATGAAGGGGTGTTGGATTTTGTCAAATTTCTTTTCTGCATCTAGTGAGATGATCATGTGGTTTTTTTCTTTGAGTTTGTTTATATGGTGTATTACATTGATGGACTTTCGTATGTTGAACCACCCTTGCATCCCTGGGATGAAGCCTACTTGATCATGGTGGATAATTGTTTGGATGTGTTCTTGGAGTCTGTTTGCCAGAATTTTATTGAGTATTTTTGCATCAATGTTCATGAGGGAGATCGGTCTGTAGTTCTCTTTCTATGTTGCATCTTTGTTTGGTTTAGGAATCAGGGTAATTTTAGCCTCATAGAAGGAGTTTGGTAATATACCTTCTGCTTCTATTGTGTGGAACAATTTAAAGAGTATTGGTATTAAGTCTTCTTTGAAGATCTGGTAGAATTCTGCAGTGAAACCATCAGGTCCACGGCTTTTTTTGGTTGGGAGACTTTTAATGACTGATTCTATTTCCTTAGGCGTTATTGGACTATTTAAATGGTTTATCTGGTCAGCACCCCATGGAACCTTCTCTAAAATCGACCACATACTTGGCCACAAAGCAAATCTCAACAGATACAAAACAATTGGAATAACCTCCTGTGTTCTATCAGACCACCATGGTTTAAAGTTAGATTTCAACAACAGAAAAAACTACAGAAATCCTACAATCTCATGGAAACTGAATAATGCTCAACTGAATCACCAATGGGTTAAGTAAAGAAAGAAATTAAAGACTTCCTAGAGATCAATGAAAATGAATACACCACATACCCAAACTTATGGGATACTATGAAAGCAGTGCTAAGAGGGAAATTCATAGCACTGAATGCCCACATAAAGAAGCTGGAGAAATCTCACGCTAGTGACTTGACAGCACACCTGAAAGCCCTTGAACAGGAAGAAGCAAAGTCTCCCAGGAGGAACAGATGCCAGGAAATTATCAAATTGAGAGCTGAAATCAATAAAATAGAAATAAAGAGAACAATACAAAGGATTAATGAAACAAAGAGTTGGTTCTTTGAGAAGACCAACAAGATAGAAAAGCCCTTATCCAAACTAACCAAAAGACACACAGAGAGCATCCAAATTAACAAAATCAGAAATGAAAAGGGGGACGTAACAACAGACAATGAGGAAATCCAGAGAATCATCAGGTCATACTTCAAAAACCTCTACTCCACAAAACTGGAAAATCTAAAAGAAATGGATAATTTTCTGGATAGATACTACATACCTAAGTTAAATCAAGACCAGATAAACCATTTAAATAGTCCAGTTGTTTTATATTCCTCTGGTTCCGGTTACTTTTCTGTAGTTCGTGTGTGGGCTTTGTCTGAGGCCTAACGTCCACACATTTTCCTTCTTGCTCGCCTCTCCTATTGTAGCCTCACAAGATAGAGGTGGCAATGGCGCCAGAGAGCCAGGGAAGCCTTGAACCCCCAGCCCATCCATCCTCAGTGTGTGTGTGTGTGTGTGTGTGTGTGTGTGTGTGTGTGTTCTGCACACATTCCATAGACATGTTATGTCTGAGAGGAGAAGGGTTTTTTTTGTTGTTGTTTTTGTTGTTGTTGTTTTGATTTGATTTGATTTTTGATTTTTTGAGACATGATCTTTCTACATAGCCTAGGCTGACTTGGAACTCACAGAGACCCACCTGGCTCTGCCTTTCTGAAAGACCCCCGAAGAGATCTCCCTTCCGGAGAGACCCCCGGCTCAATGAGCACGCAGCGACCACCGATCAGATGCAACAGCACGAGGTTTATTCAAACACAGGTACCTGGGGCAGCAAAGCCTCTCGGAAGACCAGCGCGCCTCTGGGTTGGTGGGATGGGTTTTTATAGCAAGAAGCGCGGGAAAGCATTAGTCAAAGGGTTCTGATTGGATAATTTAAACAAGGCGTGAATGGCTCTGATTGGACAATTCAAGTGAGGCACGAATATATAAGCATAAATCAAATGGGGCGTGGATTCAGGCTCAGGGCGGTTTGTGGGTCTCCTTGGTAACCAGATATGTGTGTTGACTCAACCCCTATCTAGAATTCCAGCTGCTCTGGTTGCCTTCTAGCTGAATTCCTTTGTTCCCCTACGTGCCTCATAAGCTAGGGGGTTTGCACAACAGGGCAATGCTTATCGGCTACCTGGGCTGCGGTGGGGCCATTCTATCTCCTGGAACTGTCTTTTGTTCCCTTATAAGCCTTGCAAACATAGCATTCCTATAGGGGTGCCGGGGGTCTTTCATTTCCAGTGCTGGAATTAAAGGCATGCGCCACCACAGCCGGTAGAAGCCGTTCTTTAAGAGCAGTCATTGAGGCAGGCCTTTATCATTTTGTCTCTCTGTGAGGATGGCGCTACAGGGCCGCCGTTCTTAGGAGCCATCTGTTTGGGCCGTTCTCCAACACTGGCTATTTAAGTTTTGACAGTATGATGATGGACAATCGCACCCTGTTGTGGTTTTTATTTATATACTGTTTATTAGAAGGTGAGCTTCATTGGCCTATCAAGGACCTTTCTCTATTTCTTCTGTTTTTCTTTACATATCTTGATAATATGCTAATGTCTTCTCCAGGTGCAGGCCACCTGTTCTCCTAGTCTTGGATAATCTTTAACTTCTATTTCTTTAATTTTTTAACCAAAAATTAAATAAATAATTAATTAAAAACAATTAATTAATTAATTAATTAATTTTGTTTTTGTTTTTCGAGACAGGGTTTCTCTATATAGCCCTGGCTGTCCCGGAACTCACTCTGTAGACCAGGCTAGCCTCTAACTCAGGGATCTGTCTGTCTGTCTCCCAAGCAGTAACATTAAAGGTGTGTGCCACCACCGAACAGCAAAAATTTTTAATTTTTAAAATTATTTTTAATTATGTGTTTGTGTATGGGTATGTGTACATGAATGCAGGCTCCTTCAGAGGCAGTCTTGTCAGAACTCCTGGAGCTGGGCTCACAGATGTTGTTAGTCTCCAGATGTGGTGCAGGGAATGCAGCCTGGCTCCTCTGGAAGAGCAGCACATGTTCTTAACTGCTGAGCCATCTCTCCAGCCCCTATTTAATTAAATTGGAAAGAAAAAAATTGTGTTTGCTTGTACATGCAGTGCCCATGGAGGCTAGAAGAGGGTATAAGATCCCCCGGAAGTAGATAAGGATGCTAGGAACTGAACCTAGGTCCTCTGCAAGAGCACCAAGTGCTCTGAACTACTGAGCCATCTCCCCAGCTTCCCAAGAAGGAATGAAAGAGACAGAATATGGCTAGTGGTAGAAGATTTGCTTGTTTTCTTACAAAGTCCAGCAGAGCCAGAATGGCATGCATCACTTTATGCACTATCAGCATTGCGGTATGTGGAAAGTAATTTATTTCCTCACCCAGAGAACCCAGCCCAAACACACAAAGGAACACTAACAGAACCCAGCAGTGGTGGTGCACGCCTTTAATCCCAGCACTTGGGAGGCAGAGGCAGGCAGATCTCAATGAGTTCGAGGCCAGCCTGGTCTGCAGAATGAGTTCCAAGACAGTACACATTCACTTACTAAGGTCCGCCTTCAGCATTCTCTAGATATGAGCTTTGACATTAAACGGAAGTGGGCATCAGTGGATGGAACTAATGCCAGGGCAGAGTACATGGGCAAGGTGGTGGGGGGTAGTAAGTGCCATCGCTGGTTGTCACTCTGCCATTTCCACACTGTCTTCTCTGAACACAGTGCTCAGCTAAGGCTGCACAGGTCTTAGACTAGTGAGGCAGTCCGCAATTATGCTTTTTAATATAAAATGGATGAAGCGATCCCAGGTTGGAGGCAGGGTATATCTGTGCAGCTTGTTCTGAACTCTGGGGCCCTAGGAAAATCACTAGCCAGTGAGGGGATGTGTAGGAGGGGACACGCAAGTGGGGTTATTTGGTGGCTGGCAGTGTTGAGCCTTGGGCAGTCTGGGTCCTCATGGCCACCCACAGAGGGAAGTGCTCTTTCTAGACGAGCTTCCCCATCCTGGAATGTTCCCATTTCCCTGCCAGGTAGCCCAGAAACCCACATAGAGTGGAGTGTGAGGCTCAGAGGAGCTAGGCCGTGGCGGCCACGGTATGCAGTTCTAGGGACCCGAGCAGTTTGCTCCAATGTTGCTTCAGGCCATGCAGGCATGCTACAGCCTGTTTTTGGAACTCCTCAGCCTGGGCTGCTGGGGGACACATGTCAGGGAATCTGGCAGGGGCTTGTTCTCCTTGCTCATGGCCAAAGGCAAGGAACCAACGGAAGCAGGAAATAGAGGCTGGCTGGACTTCTGGGCATGGTGGTTGGGCGAAAGGTTCTTCCAGTTAGAAGAGCCTCAGTGGCTGGGGGGACTGGAACGCACAGAGCCTTCTTGTCCTCTGCTTTTGGCATCAAACAAGAATTTCCAAAGCCACAGGGAGGCCTGGGCTAGGAAAGCCCTCCTTGATGCAGTGAACAAGGCCAGCTTCTCTATGCACAAATGGAGGGCAGTTGCTGGACTGAGGCTCACAGAATTAACAGAAAAGGTGTCTCTAGGTTGGCATGGGCATCTCGAGTGGGTTCAGAAAAGGAGGCAGAAGACTTGGAATATTGAGATTCAGTGCTTTTAAAAATAATTATTTATTTATTATATTATTTTGTGACTGGGTCTCATGTAGCTCAGGCTAGTCTCGAACTCATTATGTAGCCAATAATGACCTTAAACTTCTGATCCTCCTGCCTTCAGTTCTAGGATTACAGGTGTACTCTAGCATGACTGATTTATGAGGTGCTGGGGATTGAACCCAGGATTTTGTAAATGCTAAGCAAGCACTCTACTTACTGAGCTACAGTCCCAAGTGTTCCTGTGTCCCAAACAGTCCCAGGAGGCGGGAGATATAGGGAGATGAGGCAATCTCCTTAGTGTAGGGAGATGAGAAATGTAGGGGTGAGGGGCAAGGTGAATGCTAGCACTGGTGTGGTACCTGCCAGCTTAGCTCTGGGGTGCTCACAAGGGATGCTCACACAAGGGAAGCTCACACAGGGCATCCACAGTGCTGAGTTGAGCTAATCATCACAAACATGGTGTTTCCCACATGTTCTAGGATCTCCTGTCGAGATCGGAGGCAGCTGGCAACCCCCACCCCCAGCCCTTAGAGAATGTTCTGTGCAGCACTCTCTGGAGAGATGATCTCATTTATGTCACCATAAAAATGTTAGCTGTCTGCAGACCATGTGTGGATGACCATTTGAAGAATGTGAGGTAGTTTCTGTTAGTAATGGAGTTGAGGAGTTGGTTCAAATCCTGATTGTCTTTACTGGCTTTGTAGCCTTAGGCGGCACCCCTAACCCCCATCTTCAGTGTTCACACTAGAAAATGGAGTAATAAAAACATCTCAAGTAAAGCAGGATGTGGGGCACTTGCCTGTGTTCTCAGCCCTCTAGAGGAAGAGGCGGGAGGATTGACAGTTCAAGGCCAGCCTGGGCTACATAGTAAGACGATGTCAAAAGCAAAACACAGCAGAATTCCTCTGCCTGTCTCTGAGTTGCTTTCCTAGGCTTTTCTGAGCCTAAAGCTGCTCCCGCAGGGCCTTGCTGATTCCAGCTTTCCTCAGGGTACAAAGGTGTGAGCAATGTCAGCTCTCCAGGATGTTCAAGGTTTCCAGGGAAAGAGATAACAGCGGAGGCGTGGCAGGGTTTAACTGAGCCAAGGGTCACAGCAAACCCTCTTATTCTTTTTCTTCTGGAATCATAGCTTTATGTACTGTGCACCCAAAGTTGACACATAATTGCACATGTTTACAGGCCATCAGTTTGTGCACAGACTTTGTGTAATGTTCAAATTTTGGTACACCAGGCAAACATTTATCACTTCTTTTCCAGGAGAACTTTCAAAATCCTTTGGTTTTTGTTTGATTTTGGTTCCAGATAGGGTCTCTTCCAGCCCAGCCTATCCTTGAACTTGCTCTGAAACCAGTAGGACCTTGAACTCCTGATCCTCTTGCTTCTACTGTCCCAGTCCTGGGACCACAGGTGTTTGTCATTTATGTCCAGTGCAAACTCCTTTGTCTAAATTTTTATTTTGTTTGAGATGGGGACTCACCATGCCATCCAAGCTGGCCTTACAATACTGGACTCACTAGGTATGGCGGCATATGCCTCTAATTTCTGTACTTTGGAAGAGTTCAAAGTTATCCTTGTCTACATATGGCATTTAAGACTACACACACACACACACACACACACACACACACACACACACACACACACACACACACACACACACACACACACACACACACACACCTTTTTAGAGGCAGGCTCTTGCTATGTAGTGGGGAATCATCTTGAATAGTATCCAAGAGTATTAAACTGTCTCCTGTGCTTGCTTGCCTCACCCAGCTCCCAGGAGAAGCAGAAGCCAGAGGACCACAGATTTGTGGCTAGCCTGGGCTGTATAGCCAAACTCTCAAATTAAAAAGAAAAAGAAAAAGGGGGCTGGAGAGATGGCTCAGAGGTTAAGAGCACTAACTGTTCTTCCAGAAGACCTGGGTTCAATTCCCAGCACCCACATGGCAGCTTACAACTGTCTGTAACTCCAGTGCAGGCAAAACACCAATGCACCTGAAATAAAGTAAATTAATTAATCAATTTAAAAAAAAAGAAAAAAAGAAAAAAAAGTCTTTTACCAATGCACAAAATGAGAGCTAATACATTACAAACAAGGGGACCTTCAGTCAGGAACGTTTAATTCTCTGTCTTATGTGGTTGACCATCCCTGTAAGGAAGTAACAGAAGGGTCACTAGGTGATGTTAATTTCCCATAGCTCTGTTATACCTTCCCTCCTGAACAGTAGAGCCCTGGGCAGGTCAGCTTCTCTTCTACATCCTCCCAGTTGTGAGAGACTGAAAGAATCCATCCTGCCTAGGGTTGAGTGAAGAGTCCTGAACTTGGAAGGGTAGCAGCAAATATATGCAGCCATAACTCTGGAGGAGGGAGGATGTCGTTAGTTAGAGGTTAGCTTTTCTCTGATCTGCTGAAGGGGTGATTGCAACAACTGAGTTAAAATGACAAGAAATTTGGAGTCAGGATGTTAGTCGTTTCTTTTAAATTTGGAACTACAGTGTGCATACATTTTAGGAACTGAATGCACCCATATAAACAGTACCTAGACCAAATGACGGACGGACAGCAGCATCCGAGAGGACCCCATGTCTCTCAGCCACCACCCACCATTAATCCTGATAGTATAGATTAATTTTGCTTGGTTTTGCATTCCATAGAAATTGAACAAAACATCATTCTTTCAAAAGTTTCTTTGTCTTTCCATGCACAATGTTGCACATGAATAGATGATCAGTTATCTGGTTTGATGGCAGTGGGAACTTGGCAGTTTATGTACATCATATATTATATATTGTAAATAAGCTGTATAAAACGTCCTCTGATTAAAAGAATAGCACTATGCAAAAAAACAAACAAACCAAAATTGTAATACTTAAAATATTCCAAATAATAAAATAAAACATTCCAAGCTCAAATGTTGTAAACCAAAGTAAATAAAATTTTCTTTATTTTGGCTTTTCGAGACAGGGTTTCTCTATGCTTCCTTGGCTGTCCTGGAACTCACTCTGTAGTCCAGGCTGGCCTCGAAATCACAGAGACCCACCTGCTTCTGCCTCCCGAGTGCTGGGATTAAAGGCGTGTGCCACCACCGCCTGGCTCAAAAATGACCGTTTGAAGTGACTATTTAATGATGTACTTGAAGGTAGCAACAGTCAGTGAACTGAAACAAAAGCATCTCCACAGGATCATGAGATTCATTCTGACCTCAAAGGCCCTTGAAATCAGTATTTTTTTAAAAGGTCAGTTTGTGCCAGGCAGTGGTGGCACATGCCTTTAATCCCAGCACTTGGGAGGCAGAAGCAGGTGGGTCTTTGTGAGTTCGAGGCCAGCCTGGACTACAGAGTGAGTTCCAGGAAAGGCACAAAGCTACACAGAGAAACCCTGTCGGGAGGGGGGGGGGCGGGGAAGAAGGTCATTTTGCTTTCATTATCATCCACAAAAAAAAAAGTTTCTTCCTGTCCCTAGTGTTTAGAGTGAATACTAGTTAGGGTTACTATGTGAGGGCTATAGTTATGTTTTAAGTTTAAAGTATTATATCTATAAAATGCTGAAAGGTGGTGGTGCACACATTTAGTCCCAGCACTCAGGAGGCAGAGGCAGGTGGATTTCTGTGAGCTTGAGGCCAGCCTGGTCTACAAAGTGAGTTCCAGGACAGCCAGGACTGTGTTATACAGAGAAGCCCTGTCTCCAAAACCAAAACTAAAACCAAACAAATCTATAAAACAGAAGTGCCTCTAACCTGTAAGCCCTACTTGCCAGAGACAGATAACTTCTTGGAATGCTGGGAGCTGTTGTATGTGTAAGACAACAAGCCACTCCAGATAGTGGCGGCATGTGCCTTTAATTCCAGCACTTGGAAGGCAGAGGCAGGTGGACCTCTTGGTTCAAGGCCAGCCTGGTCTACACAGCAAGTTCCAGGAATGCCAGAGCTGTTGCACAGAGGAAACCATCTTGAAAAAAAAAAACAAAACCAAAAAAGATAGCAAGCCATGTGTTTTCACTTCTGTAAACCAGCATGGTTACACCAATTACACAGGATGCTTGATTATGGGAGGTGTGTAGGCAGGCCAGGATATATGCTTGCCCCTGATTAGATGAAGGTGGGAAGTACATATAGCCTTGTGGGTCTTGACTTTATGAGCTCCTGTCTAATGTGATTCAGTTCCATACTCTGGGAATCCATGGACCTGGCCAGTATTAACAAAGCTTGCTTCAAATTTGGCTCAAAAATTGTGGTAGTGGTTTTATTCTTGACAGGTAGGATTAACAACTATTGCTTCAATGAAACACCATGACCAAAGCAACTTGGGGAGCAAAGGGATTATTTGGCTTACACTTCCACATCACTGTTCATCACTGAAGGAAGTCAGGACAGGAACTCAAATAAGGCAAGATCCTGGAGGCAGAAGCAGGAGAGGCCAAGGAGGAGTGCTGCTTACCAGCTTGTTCATTTTGGGCTTGTTCAGCCTGCTTACAGAACTCAGAACTACCAGCCTGGGGTAACCCCACTCACAGTGGGCTGGGCCCTCCCCCATCAGTCATCAATCTCTACTTAAGAAAATGCCCTACAGGCTTTCCTTCCAATAGCCAGATTTTCCCACTCCAACCCCCACCCCCATCAGGGAGGTTGAGAACCACTGTTTTAGATGACTTTAAGTTTATGTCAATGTTGGAGCCTGCCAACAGTCAGCTGGGTAGCTGGATAGAGGTATTCGGATTGAAGAGACAATGAAGAAGACAGAAAAGAGTCATAGGTCTGCTGGTCAATGCTGGACAGCCCCGAGCTGATTTCACAGCCAGTTTATATACGGTTTTGAAGGACAGAGGTAGAACAATGCACAGCACAGGCATTCACCCACTATCTATCCTGCCTTGTGTCAAGGAGCAGGCAGTTTCATCTCAATGTACCTCTGGCTGGCATCGGCAGCGTGCATCTAGCTAGACAGTGTGCTCCTTCTTATAGGCTAATCAGGACTTTCTCACAGCCCTTCAAGGAGACTCTGCGGGCTAATCAGAACTTTCTCAAAGTATTGGAGCAAACAAGCTTGAATTCTATTACTCAAAATAGACTTGAGATTCAAACTGGGAAACTGAGTCAGTTGACATGAAAGTAGCCAGCACAGAGTGGGAATAGATTGGAACAAACTAACTCAAAACCAGTATTAAAAGTTTTCAAGGCCAGGCCTATCTCTCGGGAAGAGGAGAGAGGAGGCTCCAGGAATAGGCTACACAGTGAAGTCAGGCAGGACTGGGTGGGGAGTGAGACCCTGTCTTAAAAACAAGAACAAGCTTGCTGACCCACCGTGGAGCCAGGACTGGAAGCTTTTTTAGAATTTCTAAATGCTGCAGGCCAGGGTTGCCCAGCTGCCCTGAACCAGACAGTGCCATCCTCATCTGTGCTTCTGTGCGGCAGGGTGATTTTGCTCTGATACGGTTCTGAGTTTTGGCCGTGCTCCTACATTTCCCAGCCCCCTCCAATCCCAGAGCCCTTTAACAAAAGGGGGGTAGCAAGATGAGTCAGTGGGTAAAAGGCAAGCCCGAGGGCCTGATTTTGACTCCCAGAGTTCATGTTGTGGAAGTCAATGGAAGTTAGAACTCTAGCTCCTTTAGTGTTCTCTTGACTTCTACATACACACTGTGAGCAGTATAGACAGGGGAGATGATGTGCAATGGCTAGAGGTGCTTGCTGCTAAGCCTGTGACCAGAGTTTGATTCCTGGAATCCACAGTGTAGAAGGAAAGAACGGACTCCTTCAAAAGGTTTTTGACCTCCACAGGCATGCTGTGGCAGTTAGGCACTGACACACATACAAACAAAAAGAAATGCAGTAAAATTTAAAAGTAACTATCTTCTAAATCTTCTAGCCCTGGGTTTTCAGCAAACACAGAGTGTGTGTATAATTGCTCTTTGGTCTATTCAAAGAATGTCTTACCAACAGAAACCCTACAGTTGTCCTGTGAAAGCCCAAGGCTTTATGCCTTCTGCCTGGCTTTGTCTGGGAAGATACTGCTCAATGGGTCCTGCCCTGTCTTCTTTCCTGTTTGTTTCCCAGGTTTCTTCTCTTTCAAATGTCCCCCACCCCACCCCACCCCACCCCACCCTGCCTTTTTTCTTTACTCCCATCTCTATGTGCCATGGGATAGGCTTCCAAGAAAACCCAGTGAGGCTGGAGGGATGGCTCAGGAGTGAAGAGTGCTTACTGCTCTTGCAGGGGACCCAAGTCTGGTTCCCACCATCCACATCCTGTTATATCAGGAGGCTCACTACTGCCTGTAGCTCCAATTTCAAGGGATATGATGCTTTCTGGTCTCTGGGGGTATCTGCATGCATGTGGTGAACATAAATTCACACAACTACACACATAAATAATAAAAGTAATAAATCAATTTTTAAAAGAAAGAAAGAAAACCTAGGGCATTAGAGACTCTTTTCTTTTCTTTTTCTTTTTGGTTTTTCCAGACAGGGTTTCTCTGTGTAACAGTCTTGGCTGTCCTGGAACTCTCTTTGTAGATCATGCTGGCCTTGAACTCACTGAGATCCGCCTGCTTCTGCCTCCCAAGTGCTGTGATTAAAGGCATGTGCCACCACTACCTGGCCAGAGACTCTTTTCTTGTGGTGTGCACCATAGCAATTTCTCCTGCTTTGAGTCTACAGCCCTTCTACTTTTGGGTATTTCTGAAGTCTCCTCCCGGGAAGGCTGTGTAGTCTTCAACTTCTGACTAACACACTTGTCTCCTGGTGGAACTTATCCTCTCCAGTGGGTTTTCAGCCTTGTTCGGAGGTTCTGGCTGAGGCCCCACTGATTCCAGAAATGGACTCAGAGTCACATCATGTCTTGGAACTTGCGTTGGGAGTGCGGTTGGGAGCGGTGTGTGTGTGTGTGTGTGTGTGTGTGTGTGTGTGTGTGTGTGTGTGTGTGTGTGTGTGGCAGATCCCTGTAAGTCTTTTGGCCTGTGGCTGGCAGTGAAATGATCCAGGAAGAGGTAAGGATGAATACTTGGTTCAGCCAGGCTGGATTAAACTTTGGGAGTCTGATGCCAGGTGGGTTTTTGCCAGCATATTTAAACACAGTACAATTTCGAAAAAAATTTCCTGGTGTCATACAATCCCTGGTACACGAGGAGGTCTGATTACATCCAAACTCACAGTACATTCGAATTCCTCCAAGAAGATGGCTTCTAGAGCTAGGCTGTCTGTATCTTAAGGGCCCAGAGAAGGATCTGGTGTGGTCTCTGGCATACAGACAGGCAGAGTAGAAGTCATTTTGGCTATTAGCCACCTCCAGTCATGGTTGTGGGAGCTTGGAGGAGCCCCTGGCTGTACCTATAATGTAAAGGTCATTTAGACTACTAGCCACCTCCGGTCTATTAATCACCTCCAATTCCCAGCCTTTTGAATTGAAAAACAGGTTATCTATCCATTCCTTTGAGAGGAATCCTGTGTGCTTTAAGAAACATCCCTGGTTTCCCTCGTGATCTGTGCATCCCAAGGACCTTTGTGCTCCCAACAGGACCGGTCCAGATCCTGCCTGAATCCAGCCAAACACTGTTTCAGGCCATTCACACTGTTTTCAGCCTCATGTGTCCTGGAACTCTGAGACAAGAGGACAAACAAAAAATTTTTTCTTTTCTTTTTCTTTGAGCTGAGGATTGAACCCAGGGCCTTGTGCTTGCCAGGCAAGCGCTCCACCACTGAGCTAAATCCCCAACCCAACAAACAAACAAAATGTAAATCTCACCTTTGAGGTGTCCATGTCACAGGTGCTGTGCCCCATGGCTGTTGCAGAGGAAGCTAGACAGCTAAGGCCCCCATGTGCACTGCCCACACTCCAACCAACAACGCTTTCACCTGGGGCCTAGTGGGGAGAGAGAGAGAGAGAGAGAGAGAGAGAGAGAGAGAGAGAGAGAGAGCGCGAGAGAGAGAGCACATGCAGAGCAAGTGTGTATAGTAAGTGCCCACAGAAGCTAGAGGCAATGGATCTCCCTGGAGCTGGAGTTAAGGTGGCTGTAAGCCATCTAGTGTGGGTGCTGGTAACCAAACTTGGGTCCTTATACAGGATCTTCACTGCTGAGCCATTTCCTCCAGCCTGCCAAGTGGACTCTTGATGTGCACTTTGACCCTGACTGAGGATGGCTAGTCTTTGGTTGACAGTCCCTGGAGGCCAACGCACAGTGACTGGTCTGTTCCTTCTAGCACGGATATTTTCATAGCAGAAGGCACTGGGTGGCTAGTTATAGCTGCGATGCTTGAGGCGGGCCATTCCCCTCACAGTGAGGTTGGAGGTTCAGAACATTGTGTGGATATGTGGGGGAGAGACCTGGCCATTCTTACTTCCACCCCAGGAGTCCTCGGATCTACTGACATGAACTTGGACTGATGCCTGGGAGTCACATCAGCCCCCCTGCATGCCCAACTTAGCTTCTCGTCCTCATTCTGAAGAGAATTTAACTCCTAAGGTGAAAAAAATCAGGAGCATCATTGAGATCATTCATCTACAAGGTCCCAGGCACATTGCACAGTGGCCACTCAGTACTCATTTGTACGTGGTGTCATTTCAGAGACATCTCAAGTTTGGCTCCTTGTTCAAAGAAACAAAATAATTTTCACAAAAGGAGTTCAATAGTGGAGATATGAATTTCCCAGGAAAATGCATTTCACTGTGAATATATGGCTCCTGGGGAATGACTGTGCTACAGTTAGCTGTGTGCCTGGCAATTTGCCCTGAACACATTACAGACATGGGCTTTGGAACCACGGGGGTCTAGGTTTGACTCTTGATTTCCTCCCGTGCTAGTCCTGATTGTAAACCTGCTACTCTTCACTCAGCTCCCACTGTCTTCCTTGCTTTTGTTTTGATTTCTTGAGAAGGGTGTCAAAGTATGCAGCCCAGGCGCATCAAAACCCGCTGTGCGGCACAGACTGGCATGATTTCATGAGCCTCTTGTTTCTACCTCCTGAATGTTGGAGTTTTCTAAGTCGGAAAAACTGGGCTAGCAGCGATGTTTCTTGGCTAATATTTGCAAAATACTCGACATTCCCCCTGGGCGGCTTGGTGAACCGTAAGGATATCAGGGATCTAGGTGTGCCTAGGGGTTAAAGTATTAGCACCATCTATGATAGCACACAGTGATTGTTCACTTGGTTAATACGGAAGCCATTCCTCAGGATTCCGACATTCCAAGGACATGATGGGATTGCATAAGGACCCTCCTCTAGGGGAGGGATGTCTCACTACAGAACTGACAAGGGTAACAGTAGTGACACATCAATCACTGAAACCTCACGATGTGTTTATTTCAGTTTCCTAGGAAATAGGCTAATACTCTGAGCATAAGCCTGTGAACCCTGGCTGTGCGGATGTTAAAGCTCCCTAAATGCTCTAAACACCCTGGTTTGGTATGAAACCCCAGGTCTGCAGAGGGCTTATTTGTGCATTGCTATGGATACAGCATAAAGGCAGGCGTCAGGAACATGGACAGGATGCAGGGATTTAAACAGCTTATGGCAGGGACCATCCTCTCTGAATGTATTATTCTTGGAAAACTTTTGCAAAATATTTGGGACATGAGGTATGCTGCTGAGAACTCCCCACACTCCTGACAGGCACCTTGGGGAATTGTTGAGAGGTGCTTGCACCATGGCGCGAGAGCGCGCTAAATCCCCAACCCCTCTTTCTTTCTTTTTTTGGTTCTTCAAGACAGGGTTTCTCTGTGTAGCTGTGCTGTTCTGGAACTCACTCTGTAGACCAGGCTGGCCTCAAACTCACAGAGATCCACCTGCCTTGCCTCCCGAGTGCTGGGATTAAAGCTGTGCACCACCATGCCTGGCTATGGGCTTTTTCTTGGTTGCCCTTCTCAAGCGGCTGTCAGTTGGCTCTTGTACCGTCTTCAAGACTGATTGTCCCCTCTCTAAGGGAGCAGCATGGGATGTGAACAGCTTAGGTCTTCTTGGCAAATTGTCAAGAATTAAATGAAAACCAGACAAGTGCTTAGAGCCCTTCCTGAGATGCCAATGTTAAATGGCAGCTGACATGTGGCAATACAATAGGGTCTTTCCGTTACAAATCCCTTACTCTCCCTTTAAACTGAATGAAAACTACACACAAAATAATAATGTATGTCTAGATGACATGCATATCTAACACACAGGAACTGCTGTCCAGGACTGAAGATAGCAGGAAATGGGATTAAAGGAGAAACACACCAAAGGAGACTCAAACAGATGGTCTAATTCTCCCTAGGTGACACAGCCTTTAAGTGGAGGGTAACTGAACAGAGCTGTCACTCAAAGGTGCAGACCCCGCTCGCTCACTGCTCACAAGAGCAGCAATGAAAGATTGAACAGGGCCTTGTATAAAAGACACATGTACGGAAACCATTGCTTTGAATGCTAACCTAAAATATGAATGAAAAGGAAAGTCCTGTTCATCACCAACCCTCAGAGGGTTGCTGAATACCGCCTTTTCCTGGGAAGTGCAGATTCATTCGTATTTGTCTTCCTTTGGGGGGGGGGGGCTTTGCTTCTTCCTGATTGGTTCATTTCATTCCCAGTAGCATCAAAGGGAAAGGAACTGAATCAAGATTGCCTGGGGTAAATAATCCCAGCTCAATGAACCAGTAATGGACTCTCAGGAGTCGAAGCAGAAAGTTCTTTTTTTTTTTTTTTAAAGATTTATTTATTTATTATGTATACAGTATTCTGTCTGCATGTATCCCTGCCTACCAGAAGAGGATGCCAGCTCTCATTACAGATGGTTGTGAGCCACCATGTGGGTGCTAGGAATTGAACTCAGGACCTTTGGAAGAGTACACAGTGCTCTGAGCCATCTCTCCAGCCCAGAAAGTTCTTGAAGATATGGTTCAAATATTCTTAGAGCCAGGTGGTAGTGGTGCACACTTATGGTACCAGAGGCAGGCTGATCTCAGAGTTAGAGGCCAGCCTTGTCTACAGAGCAAGTTCCAGGACAGCCAGGGCTACCCAGAGAAACTCTGTCTAAAGAAAAAAAAATCCAAAAACAGAAAAAAAAATTATTAGGAAAAATATATATATATAGCATCAGGAACATTGGCTCACAACATTAATCCCAGCCCTCAGGGAGGCAGAGTCAGGCAGATCTCTGAGTTCTAGGCCAGTCAGGTTTACACAGTGCTTTCTAGGATAGCCAGGGCCTACACAGTGAGGCCCCATCTCAAAAGAAAAAACAATCTAAAATAGTCTTTGAGACCCCTCAAATGGTCAACATAGAACAAATATGAGACAAGAGTGTTCAGCTCTAAACTGGATGGTACCACACCCCCTCCCACCCAGGCTCAGGGATCTTCTGGAGGAGGGGAAGAGATTGCCAGAGGCAGGGGTGGTGGAGAGCAGCAAGGAGATGGCGTTTTCTGGATCTGGAAGGGCATCTGCACACATGAACTCACAGTAACTGAGAGAGCATGCACAAGCCCCAGCCAGGCAGAATCTCAGCACAGAAGGTGAACACAAAACCATTTGATAGGAGAGGCAGTTTCCTTTACTGGTGTGACCCCTGATGGGGTCACAAGATAATCTGGGCAAAAACCAAAAGGGGTTGAGGAGGAGTCGGGAGGATTAGCGAATTCAAGGTTGAGTGGGAAGGAATGGTTAGGTGAAGAAGGTGGTTATGGGAAGAGTTGGGGAAGAGGGAGTGAATGTGTTCTCGATACATTGTATGACATTTTCAAAGAATCAGTAAAAACATTGTTGAAACATTTGACAACTTCATACTGAACATAATGGATTTTGGTTGTGTCCAGCCTTTGTTTAGCCTTCCTCCTCCTCTCACTGAAAAGTGTCTTCTAAACAATCTCCACTTTCATGTCTTGGTGTGGGTAGGTGGGTGGGAGACCCATTGAGTGTAATCACGGTAGTTGGAATGAGCATCAGTGGGGGTGCAATTACTAGAACATGTGTCTTGTCAGGAGCTACCCCACTGAAGAGCACAACACTCCCTCTCCCAGCATCCATTGACTTCCCATGGTCCCTTCATGAAGAGTGTGGGGCATCATTTGCCCCTCCCGTGTGCATGATGAAATAGGTGATGGGCCCAATCCTGAGTAGGTCACTACAGCTGGAATAAATTCACAAATACTATGTCATGTGTGTCCAGAAGACAGTTTCACAGCACTCCCCCCATCCTCCGGCTGTTCCCTTCTTGATGGCTTGTTTGGAGGGTCTAGTAGGGGAGCACAGCTGCTCACATACCTTTGACTGAAGACTGTCTATTTCTTTTCCACTGCTGTGAAGAGACACCATGACCAAAGCATCGTATAAAACCAAGTATTTAATTTGGGGGCTCACTGTTCCAGAAGGTCAGAGTCCAAGATCATGAGGCAGGGAGCATGGAGCAGTAGCTTAGAGCTTACACATTGAGAAAGCCACCATAGACAGAGAGAGGGGGGAGCGGCAGGGAGGGAGGAGAGAGAAAGACCTAATAGATAATGGCATGGGCTTTTTAAACCTCAAAGTCCACCCCCAGTAACAGACCTCTTAATCTTTCCCTAATAGTTCCACCAACTAGGAACCAAGCATCCAAATTTATGAGCCTATGGAAACCATGCTCATCCAAACCACCACACTGACCATTCCAGAAAGGTTGTCTTCTTCAGAGCTACAGAGGAGGAAGGTGACACTGTCCTAGCCAACCAGATCAGCCAAATAAACCCTGGCAACCCATGAGGTGGCAGATGTCAAAACCAGGTGGCCCTCACATCCATGGCTCCTCTACTCTCTGTCCCCCTTTCCTTAATTTTC
Source organism: Onychomys torridus (assembly GCF_903995425.1). Classification (NCBI taxonomy): domain Eukaryota; kingdom Metazoa; phylum Chordata; class Mammalia; order Rodentia; family Cricetidae; genus Onychomys; species Onychomys torridus. The sequence continues at coordinate 30,679,671 of NC_050451.1, forward strand.
CTTGAGCCTTGGAGGGTCATATAGCTGCCCTGCTCCAGGCCAGGCACTCCACTGCCATTTCTTCTCAGTACTTTGACCAGCTGTTTCTACAGAACATTGTACGGGAGTCTTTATTCTAGGGATGGGCACCAACACCACCATGTGGGGTATTTTATGACAGAGCTTCTGTCCATTTTTGTCCGTAAAAGGTGACTGTCTGTTATGCACATTTTAACTTCCCCCTTAACTGTAGGGGTGGATGGGTAGGAGCAGAGAGCGGTAGGGAGAGGAGCTGGACTTCTCCAAGCACTTTCTGGTGTAGTTTTGCCTTTGGGGCTTTATTAGCATCATACGTATCAAGGACACACTACAGAGAAAAGAAGGCCAGGGACAAGAAAACCTAACAGGCAATTCTAATACCAAACAAAATTAAATCCCACTAAATACCAACAGCACATCAGAAGAAACAGAAAGAACTCAGAAGCAGGCATAGAGACAGCAAAAACATCAGGTGTGGTGGCACACACCTTTAATCCCAGCACTCAGAAGGCAGAGGCAGATGGACTTCCGTGAGTTCGAGGACAGCCTGGGCTACAGATTGAGTTCCAGGCTCCAAAGCTACACAGAGAAACCCTGTCTTGAAACAACAACAAAGCCTGCAAAGGCAGCTGCTGTTTGTAGTGTACTTCCAAAATTGTATGGAGCGTGTGAGTCAGCTCAGTGATGTGGAAACCAGGGCTCTCCAGTTGCTAGCAGGAGACACAAGAAGAACCATGTGGCACTGCTTTGGAATTACAGGTCTCTATCAATTCAGGAGTTGCTAAGAACCTTTTCCTGGCTGGGCATGGGACTGTGCACATTTAATCCCAGCACAACGAGGCAGAGGCAGGAGCATCTCTATGAGTTCAAGGTTAGACTGGTCTACATATGGAATTCCTGGACAGCCAGGGCTACATAGACTCTGCCTCAAAAGATTAAAAAACAAACAAACAACAAACCCACCAAAAATAAAACCCCTCCACTTTTCTTCTCAGTTCTGTCCATTACATGATTCTGACAGGTAGTGTGTTAGATGCTATTGCTACCGTGTTAAAAGGGCCACCCTGACAACTATCATATCCTAAGGCAACTGGAGGGCATGACATTAGAAAGTACTTTGTAAGTTTCTGCTTGGGTTTTCCATGAGCTAGTCTACCTTAGTGACTAGCATTCTGCCCCCAGTTCTAGAAGTCTTCAGTGTGGGGGTGTGGAATTCTAGCTTTTGCCTTAGGTTTAGGAACTCGTGCATCTTTCTTGCTCCTACAGTTTCTTTTCTCTTTTGAGACAGGGTCTACTACATAGTTCTGGCTGTCCTGGAACTCCTTATGTAGACCAGGCTGGACTTGAACTCACAGAGATCCACCTGCAAGTGCTGAGATCCCAAGTACAAAGGTTGAGATTCAAGGTGTGGCACTACCTTTATTTAATTGAAGACACGACAGTTCCTGTTTCTTTAGGGTTCATCATGGAGGATCCAGCCAACTGTCTGAGCTAGTCAGCCATCTTGGTAGAAATCCCTTAGTTTCTTCAGGGATAAGCTGGGGACAATGGTTTCCTGAGGTGTATAGCTGGATGTGGTGGTGCATGTCTGGCACTCTGGAGGATGAAGCAGGAAGACTGTTGTGAGTTCAAGCCCAGCTGGGGCTACATAATGAGTACCAGGCCAACTACATTTACAGAGAAAGACCCTAGCAAATTCCACGCCTCCCTTGGGGGGAGAGGAGGGAAGCTTTGTGTAGACTCCATCCTCCAGATCAGATGCTGGGATGTAGCTGCCCACGGACAGACCAAGCCCTACTCTGCAGAGAGTGGATTCCTTTCTTGGTGAAGGCATAGAGGTGGACACAAAACTTTAAAATTCAAATGAAGTGCTGACAATGGTATGCAACCCAAACCAACTTGGCTACAAATCTCTTTTTACATAAATGCAACCCTTGAATCACAAAACATAGGAGGAAAAGCTGAGAAACATTTGCAGAAATTCATCTCCACTACCAACAGCTCCAGAGTCCACAACCTTTCGGGGTGAGTCTTCACTTGGAGGCTTTCCTGGGGTGAGGTGTATATGTTTGCCAACCACAAACAAGTTGCCTCACCATGTCACTGATGGGAAATGAGGAATTGCTCTGAGAACAGTTGGTCCTACAGGGAAAGAGCTCTGAAGGCTCCTAGAGTTGACAGGGTCATCCTGCCAGGTTTAGGGGACAGAGTAGTGAGTGACCCTTCCTAAAGAGTCAGCACTAATCAGGTATACACAGTGAATAGGGAGGTAGAAGTTGCAGGCTGGAGAACCCCTGGGTAAACATCACCAGAACTGGAGTGGTGGTGTGACTAAGCCAGGGCTAGACAGAGAAGGACTGAGCAGGAATTCCAGAGAGACCAGGTTTCCCGGGAGGACCCACCCAGAGGGGTGCTGCTGATGGGAGCAATCCTGAGCTCTTCAGTTGCCAAGTGCACTAAAGAGGCTGTTTTCACATGGAGCTCGATGAGACAGGTTTACAGCCTGTTTACAGCCTCTATCGGCACCTCTGAAGGGTTACAGCTGATGGGGCAGAGCTGGAGCCTGAGTACCAAGAGGAAAGGAAAGCTAGGAAGTGGCCTGAAGTGGAGGAGCGACCCAGCAGCGGCATTGGCTCCATGAGAATACTGGACCACAAGCTGGCCAGTCACCTCCTCTGGCTCAGCATTGGGGAGGGCATCCCTAAGGTTCCCATCTTGGGCTCAGCAGGTCCAGTGGGTTTCTATGTCAGGCACTTGCTTGTTTTTATCTTTCTCTGCAGCTGGAGAAATGGAAATGGGGGGGGGGGGCGTGTGGGGTGCTTCATGGTGCCTAATAAATGCATGTGGAACTGATGTTATGTGGAAGTTTTAGTTTATCTTGACCCTGAACCAGGGGAAAATGTGGGGGTGGAAAGCTAATATATCAGTGGGGAGGCTGGGAGGAAGTGTTAGTCAGAAGGGAGAGCAAAGGTGGACCCACAGAAAAATCTAGTTTGTGCTTTAGTCAAAAGACACAAAAGGACAGTGCCCCAGCCAAGGACCCCAGGAGAGGGGCCCAAGGCCTTCTCCAAGCACACAGGCTACAGAGATGGAAGGGCAGAATCTTTCTTTCTTTTTTTTTAAGAGTTATTTTTTTAAGACTTACTTATTTATTAATTATATATACAGTATTCTGCCTGCATGTACGCCTGCACACCAGAAGAGGGCACCAGATCCCATTATAGATGATTGTGAGCCACCATGTGGTTGCTGGGAATTGAACTCAGGACCTCTGGAAGACCAGTCAGTGCCTTAACCTCTGAGCCATCTCTCCAGCCCCAGAATCTTTCTTAAATTACAATTGGTCTATCCATGGTTGGTCAGAGCATCCCAGTGTAACGTAGACAGGTTTCTATGACTGAGGCTGCCTAGAAGACAGAGAGGTCATCACAGAAACCAGGACCCACAGAAAGGAGGGCTTGAAGAAGTGGAGAGGAGACTTCACTTTCTCCTTTAATTGTGTTTTGGGTGCTTTGGTCTGTAAGCAATCAGGATGGAAAGAGAAGCTATGCCAAAGAGGAAAGTCTGGAGGAACCAGAGGAGCCGGGCCTGGCAGTCTGTGATCCCTTTATGCCTGAAAAAGAGCAAATTTAAACAGAATTTTAATGTTGGTACCGGGGGATTATGGTATTCTACTTTTAGTTCTATTTAGAACTCTGAGGTACAACGTATGAGGATCTGGTTTGGGGACTTTTAACTGGCTCCGAACCACAGAATTATTTGAGGAGTTTTAGGAAGGAACATAGACCTGTTTCTGAAGCAAGGCCTATCAGATCACAATCTCTGGATCTGGAAACCAGGCATGCATATTTCCAAATAGCTCCTCAAGTGATTCTGTTTTGAAACTGGACCAAAAATCACCAGCCTAGACCAATAATTCAGTTCTTTTGCAAACTAGAAGAAAGACTCCTAGCCATTTGTTTTAGTTGGTTAGACACATTTTTTGAAACACAGCAGTTAAACAACTAAATAATTAATTAGCTCACACAAGCAAACTGCATTCATTCATCAAACATTTACAGAATACTTCTGTCCCAGGCTCAGGATTCATTATAGGGATTCAGGCTGCACTTGCGCATGCTCTGAGCCTAAAAGTGTATAAATTATTTAGACATAGCTACTTGTGACTGACATCAGACACCAAGATAAAAGTGATAAGTTCCTATTACAAAGACTTACTTGCATAATACCATGGCATATAAGGACTCTCCCACATGAATTAGCCACGCAAGCCAATATCTGAAACAAACAAACAAAAAAGGTATTTAAAAATTTTTTTATTTATTTTTATTTATTTATTTTTAGTTTAAGGTTATAGTCATTTGCTAATTAACTCTAACACAGAAACTTTAAAAAGAAAGACATCTCAATGCAAACTAGTATCTTTGTTAGCTACCTAAGCTAACTGCAGGCATTCCAGGTACCCAGAGAGCCTAGAGCCACAGTGCCCATAACCTCCCATTCCTTACCCATTTCTTAGGAGAGTGTGATGATGGTCCACCAGGTACTTTGTAAAGGGACCCAGGGGCCCAAGGCTCTGATAAGGGACACTCTGAGGCCAGAAGACGACCCACTGAAAGAGAATCAGAGGCACAGAATGTGTCCAGTAAATGGTTATATTTGAAAGCAGCTGTGGAACAATGATTCTGCAGAGACAACTACAGCCCAAAGAAACTGAACAAATCCTCCAGTCCTCCAGGCCCAACGCTTATTCCCGAAAAACAACTTAACTGTGTGATTTATGCAGAAGAAATATGCTTATCAGAATCAGTGTCCAGAGTTATTCTTAATGGATGTCAGTAAAATGTTATTTTATAGAGCTTATTAGCTAAGTTAAAAAAGAATTTGTGGGTTGGGGATTTAGCTCAGTGGTAGAGAGCACTTACCTAGCAAGCGCAAGGCCCTAGGTTTGATCCTCAGCTAAAAAAAAAAAAAAAAAGACTGAAGAGATGGCTCAGCTGTTGAGAACACCGACTGATCTTCCAAAGGTCCTGAGTTCAATCCCAGCAACCACATGGTGGCTCACAACCACTCATAATGAGATCTGGTGCCCTCTTTTGGTCTGCAAGGACACATACAGGCAGAAAAACTGTATACATAGTGAATAAATAAATCTTAAAAAAAAAATACTAAACCTTGCCAGGCAGTGGTGGCACACGCCTTTAATCCCAGCACTCCTCTGGAGGCAGAGGCAGGCAGATCTCTGTGAGTTCAAGGCCAGCCTGGTCTCCAAAGTGAGTTCCAGGAAAGACGCAAAGCCACACAGAGAAACCCTGTCTCGGGAAAAGAAAAAAAAAAAGAATTTGCATGCCTTATTCTAGGCTGCAGAAGTTACAGCTGGAGTCAATCTCCCATTTAATTTAGAACTGCTTCTTTCACCAAAAAAACAGAGAGAGAGAGAGAGAGAGAGAGAGAGAGAGAGAGAATCTTTTTGAAAATTATTACATGCCAACACTTGCAAATTTTATACTCCTGTACATTTCATCAAGGAAGCTTATATTAAAACTGCCATCTTTCTAAACCATGTGAACTAAAGGGTTGTACCTGCCACCTCCACAATATCTGTTTGAACTAGCAAAAGCTTCCTCCCCTCTATATGCTAACTTAACAGAGACAGGGGACCTTAGAACAACAAAAAAATGTATCCTTGAAAAATTTTAACTCATTCTTCTGTTTATGGTGAAATTAGGAAAGAGGTGCTCACACTTGACACCAAAGACACTGTGGACATGACAATCCTAAGGTCTCCTGGGATATTTAAATAGCATTTCTTCATAATTATACCCATTGAGTCCAATGCTAATTCCCAGCATCTTTCTCGTTATTCTTTAAACAAAATTTCTCTTACTCTTCTTCTGTGTGCAGCTGTCTTCTCCCACATCTATGTATGCCTACCTATCCGTTAGGATTATCCTCATTTTCCAAGCAATTCAAACTCATTCAAAAACTCTGTTTCGAATCTTGTCCTGAGTTGTTAGATCTATGGTAATAGACTAATTTCACTTCTCCCTTCCCAAAATGATAAAACTCGGTTAAACATCAATGACCATGGAGAGAGAGGACTCCGGGAACGGAACACCATCAACTAGAAAAATCCCCTAGAGCCCACCGAACTTCCGCGTACACCAGGAACCTAGGCAACCGCTGTGCGCGTGCGCAGAAGTACAACCCAACCCACCCCTCCCCCGCCTCGCGCACACACTTTGCCTTCCTGGGTTTTGGGGGTCAGAGCTGCCTTCCAGTCCCCCATACCTCACCGTGAAGTATCCTAGGCCCAGGGCAGTGACCAGCGAGGGCCAGGGTCTGGCTGCACGGAAGTATACAGTGGTGTCCCTACGGGCGTCCGACTTCGCCACCACCATCGTGAGAGCCCTAAACACTGAGTTGTAGGGCGAGAACCGCTTCCCACCCTCGTCCACACCCGGCGAGCCTGGCGAGCGAGTTTCACAGGCTTAGCTCTGGCAGGCAGTGCGCCTGCGCGGCCCGTGTCTGTGCATGCCCGCATTACCGTGTAGTAGCTGAAGGAGACGGTGATGACTGTGAACCAGAACAGGCTGCCCCTCTGGAAATAGCCTGCCCCTGTGGCTGTCCCCATCGCTGCAGCGTCTCGGCTAGACTCCTGCACCCGGTGGATGGCCTGGGTGGGGCGAGCGCCTTCCTGTGCACCAGGCGGATTCGGCTGCGGTGACCCCTGGAGCCCGGTGCAGGAGGCACCTGCCTATTTCAGTTAGAGTAGGTGCTATTTTGCCGCTCTGGTTATGGCGAGTCTAATTTCCGAGCCTTTTCTGTGAGTTGTGCGTGGTGATCAGTATTGCGCCGCCTCCTCACCTCCTCGGTTCAATGGGGTGACAAACAATGGGTGGAGCCATGCACAGCTGAGGCTCAAGGCTACCCCCAAGTGTTTACTGCTACTCCTGAAAGATTAGCTTGGTTTCTTAGCCCTCGTGTGTTTCACTCTATCTGTGAAACTGCCATGTTAGCCCTGAGGAAAAAGAATCAGAGATACATTTTACAATTGCAAATTGCTGACTCGGCTTCTGTAAACTTGCTTGCGTTAGACACTGACCCATCCTCTCCCTGGAAATAAGTAAAAAGTTTCAGAGCCCAGCCGCCGGCCTTGGGACAAGGTCTGCAATTATAGATTAAAATAATAATAAGTGTCTATTTAAAAATTCCTCAAAGGGGACCCAAGATAAGGACCATCTGGTGAGTCCAGCAAACTAGGTCAAATGTCAGCCAATCACAAGCATGTAACTATACAAACTCCCCTCCAGAGTAACTGCTCCCCCTAGACCTCCCCTGAGCCAACCAGTTTACAACGAATGTTACAAAATTTCCCGAGTAACAAAATGATTGCTGAAATATATGATGATTTTTAAATTGGGCCAAACCCGGGCACCTGGTATCTTATGCTAATTTTGTAGTTTCTGCCTTTAAAAATGCTTGTAACCACTGCTCAGGGCTCTCTGACTGACCGGGACAGAGAGCCCACTTGCGCCAGTGCTGAATACATTCCTCATGCGCGTTGCATCTGCTGGTTTGGAATCTTGGTTTCTGGGGGAGCCCTCTCGCAGACGAAAGTATCCCAGGGGTCTGGGGTCTTTCAAGCCCAATTCCAAGTTTTGGGTTTATCTAAAAAGAAAGCGTTAAGTTTCTGACCTGTACTGCTTACCAGATGGATATCAGTGATGAATACTGTTAACTCTACTTCCTGACCCAAAATATTATTACTTAGACTTTGGCCTAGGCATTGGCCCATATGCTTAGTTGCATCTTCAGTGTGTGTTGGGAGACATAGGGTACCCAATTGTTTGGATTGAGTGTCTTCAGAGAAAGACAAGTTTTGCTTGGGCCTAAAAAACAGATTAAAATAACCTGATGGTGGCTCCTGTTTGTAATCCCAGAATCCATCAGGAGGCAGAGGCAGGTGGATCTCGGTGAGTTCGAGGCCAGGACAGGCTCCAAAGCTACAGAGAAACCCTGTCTTGAAAAACCGGATTTTTTTTTTTTTTTTTTTTTTAATTCCATGAGTTCCAGGCCTCAGTGAACTGCTTAGCGAGATCCAGGCCAGTCAAAATAATTATGTCCCTAAGGGGCTGGGGATGTGGCTCAGAGAGTAGGTAGAGTGCTTGCCTAGCATGCAGAAAGCCCTGTCTTGGTGTTTTTTTGTTTTTTTGTTTTTTGTTTTTTGTTTTTTGTTTTTTAAGACAGAGCCTTCCTGAAACTCACTCTGTAGCCCAGGTTGGCCTTGAACTCACAGAGATCCGCCTGCCTCTGCCTCCTGAGTGCTGGGATTAAAGGCGTGCGTCACCACCTGGCTAGAGAGCCCTGTCTTAAGCACCACATGAGCAAGAGTGGTGGTGGCCCAAGCCTCTAATCAGGAAGGTCAGGGATTCAAGGTCATCTGCAGATACACAGTGAGCTCTGACGCTGTCTCAAAACCAACAGCCAACTGAAAAACAAACCAAACAATGCTTGGGCAGCACATGCCTATAATTCGAGGAATTGAGAGGTGGGAGCTACTCCTGTCTCAAGACCCTGTCTCAAAAATGCAATAGTAGGGGTTGGGGATTTAGCTTAGTGGTAGAGCAGCAAGGGCCTGGGTTCGATCCTTAGCTTCAAAAAAAAAAAAAATGCAATAGTAGCTGGTGTTGAGAGCTTATAAAGTACAGTACCAAGTTTAGTTTGCTTAATCCTCAACACATCTGCAGGTAGTAGACAGTTGTTTTATTTTATTTTTTTTATTTTTTTGTTATTTTGAGACAGGGTTTCTCTGTGTCGCTTTGCGCCTCTCCTGGAACTCACTTGGTAGCCCAGGCTGGCCTCGAACTCACAGAGATCCGCTTGCCTCTGCCTCCCGAGTGCTGGATTAAAGGCGTGCACCACCACCGCCCGGAGACAGTTGTTTCTATATGAACAGTAGCAGGCACACAGAGAGGTGCCCAGTGCTCTGTAATGGATATGAAGTAGGGAATATAAAAGCCAAGTAAGTACAGGCTGTGCGAGAAGAATATTCTTAGAGCATGCAGACCAGTCCAGGTTTTCTGTCTTTTTTTTTTTTTTTTTTTCTTCTGAGACAGGATTTCTCTATAGCTTTGGAGCCTGTCCTGGACTAGCTCTGTAGACCGGGCTGGCCTCAAACTCACAGAGATTCTCCACCTGCCTGAGCATCAGGAAGCTGGGATCAAAGGTGTGTGCCACCATGCTGGGCTGATAGTATGTTTTCAATGCCTAGCCTGCTCTGCCCAGGTCGAAAAACCCCCAAGCAAGACCACCACAGAGCCATTATCCGATGCAAGCACACAGGTTTTTATTAACAAAACAAGCAAGCTTGGTCTGCAGTCCAGCATCCGACACAGTGGGTGGAGGAGAACAGGCCCCGAGCACTCACTTTAAGGGGTTTATACAGGAAAAGTTTCCATGCAGATTGGGATTGGACTAGGGGGTTAGGGGTGAGGTAAGCATAAGGTTACTAATTGCTAACAGGATTCAGGGTATCTATAGAGACATAAATTTTTATTCCCTATGTCTTGCTTTTGTTGACACATTCAGATTTATGGTTGCAGTCCTACACTCCTCTAAGGTCAACTTCTGGTCAGTTGAGCCCATTATTCTCCATATCTCCTTTTGCCATGTCCAGGATACATAGATTTACTGTCCCAGCCTTATAAATTCAATTTCTGATCACTTCTAAAACTGCTGGTCAGCAAATACCTTTGAGGAGGGGAGGGAGGAGCATCTCTCAAGAGGGCTACTGATTTTTCCCTTTCAGCTCACACCACTCTTTTGGTCCGGAGTATTTTCCCAGCTGTCCTTTTAATTCTTACCTCCTAGGTGCAGGTTTTTATCTTATCTTTTTGTGTATTCAGTGCTGTTGAGATCCGGTTGTCACCTCCATCTGGATGACTCTAAGATGGTCTTTGGAGTCTTGGTGTTCCTTTCCTGGGTTGATGGCTGGTTGTTGTACCCAGAGTCCCCCAAAGACCACCAAGAGACTGAATCTGATGCAAAAGCAGAGTCTTTTACAAGTTAACTTAGGCCTCTCCATCCATCTGATGCAGCAACAGAGCAGGAGAGACCCCAAGTAGCAATGGGGCAGGGTTTTTAAAGCAAGGAGTTTTGGGGTCTACAGACTACTTAGGAACAGACTCCGGATTGGTTTATGTGAGTGGCAATCATGTTAGTAACTTTTAATTGACCAGAGTTAGTTGAGGGTTACAGTTACCCATTTTTGGGTAGACCTGGATAAGTCCCAGGCTTTGTCCTTGAGCTGCCATGGAGGCTGGCTGGCCTAGCACATACTGACTGTGGGGCTGGCTCAGTGGCCCAGGCTCTGTCTTTGACAGAGGTGTCCCAGACAGTAAACAGCTGGCTGGACTTTGAGCGGTCAGAGTACATGCAGAAAGGGAGCTACTGCGAGGACTATGTCTTTTGTTCACGGCCCTCCCAGAAACTGCTTGCTCAAGTCTCAGGAAACTGCAATTGAGGCCTGATCTCTGAGAAGACTGACAGCCTGTTATGGCGTCTGCCTGGTCCTTTCACTAGTCATCTTTACCAAGCACCCCCACATACCTCAAGACAAGAAATCCACTGTCATTTTGCAGAATCAGTCCTCATCAAGACCCCCCTGTTGATGTTAATGACACTCTCCTTGTGCCAATTTGTTTTCTCAAATATCCAGTCAGCTCTAGAACAGGGCTGCTTCAACTTTTTCTGCTCATGATCTCTTTCAACTGAGAATTTTTTTTTTCTAAGATTTATTTATTTATTATGTATACAATGTTCTGCCTGCCTGTATGCCTGCGGGCCAGAAGAGGGCACCAGATCTCATTACAGATGGTTGTGAGCCACCATGTGGTTGCTGGGAATTGAACTCAGGACCTCTGGAAGAACAGCCAGTGCTCTTAACCTCTAAGCCATCTCTCCAGCCTGAGAAATTTTATATAGGCATATAATGTAGGTATTCAAAACATTACTGATAATAAATCATAAAGAGTAGTAGGTTTTCTGTAGCCTGATAACAGGTTTCTCTACTGACATAGTAAGCTAGATCAAGCTGAATTGAAAAAGTAAAGAACAGGTTTATTTGAGCAAAGCAACTCCTGGGTGAGGTCTCCAGTCACAGAGATTGAGGCAGGAGAAGTCACACACCTGAACAAAAGCAGAGAGATTATGCAGGTTGTAGGCCAGAAGGTGATACTTGGCCACTACAAGCTGGGTTTGTGCCCCAGTATGGTCAAAAACTGAACACTTTAGGTGGGGATCTGGGCAACTTCAGGGAAGGAGCTGCCCTGGCCACCAAGGGGAGAGAGAGAGAGAGAGAGAGAGAGAGAGAGAGAGAGAGAGAGAGAGAGAGAGAGAGAGAGGGAGGAATGGGGCTTTTTGGATCATGCAGGGGCAAGCTGGAAGTTCCAACTGAACAAAGTTTTAACATTTTTCATAACATATAATTTAACATTTTACCAAGGACATTTCCAAATGTACATACCAGTGAAATGAGTCTATGTTCAAGTGTACATACCAATGAAATGAATGTGTATGTTCATTTACGTAAAGAAATCTTGGGCTATCAAGATGGCTGCATGGGTTAAGGTACTTACTGCCAAATATTATAACCTGAGTTTGATCCTCAGAACCCACATAGTGGGTATGCATCATGGCATGGACCCATGCACAGAATAAATAATCATTATTTAGAAATTGACTTAAAGCCAGGTGGTGGTGGTGAATGCCTGTAATCCCAGCACTCGGGAGGCGGAGGCAGGTGGATCTCTATGAGTTCAAGACCAGTCTGGTCTACAGAGCTAGTCCAGGACATGCTTCAAAGCTACAGAGAAACTCTGTCTTGAAAAACAAAAAATAAAATAAAATAGAAATTGACTTAAATCTTGGCTGAATATTTGATACTTCAGGACATAGACTATTTTCAATGTTTTTCAGAGTGGATCCATATTTTAATTTTACAATAGCCAATGCTGAGAATACTGCTTTGCAAAAATATGTGACATGAAAAATGGCAGAAGCATCTTTAGAGCCATCCCAGAAATGGTTAGAAATTTTGTCCTAGTCTCAAGCAAAAAGCCTTAAACAATTTTTAAAGTGAAATTCAAGTCAGCAACTTGGACAGCAATTTTAAAACTTACATTTAAATTAATTTTAAAATTAAATATCCTAGCCAGGCAGTGGTGGTGCACACCTTTAATCCAGCATTTGGGAGACAAAGGCAGACAGATTTCTGAGTTTGAGGCCAGACTGGTCTACAAATTGTGTTCGAGGACAGCCAGGGCTATACAGAGAAATCCTCTCTCCGAAAACCAAACCACTGTTTCTAGTGGGTGGAGAGATGGCTCAGTGGTTAAGGGTGCTCGCTGTGCAGTCATGGGGTTCAAATGTATGTAATTCCCGCTCCAAATGCTCTGACACCCTCACCTGGCCTCTTCATATGCACAGACTTGTGCACACTTGCACACGGACACACATAAATATGTGGTGCTTTCAAGGTGTCTCAGTGAGTAGAAGCTGACAACCTCAATTTTTTAAAAAATAAATAAACATGTAGTTTCCATTTCCTCCATTTTGTTTCTCTGAAACCTTCTGTTCATTGCCAGAGAAAATGAGCCCTAACACACTGAGTTTTAATGACATTAAGATCTATTTCAAGCGTGTTTCTAAAAACCAAATGAGACATTGAGCCAACTGTGCTGCTCTGGGATCCAACCCACTCACCTCCTGTAACAACAAGGAAAGTAACAATTACCAGTTAGAAAGTTCAGACTTTAAGCCAGTCTTGGGCTGAGGTGGCTTTCTCTGTCAACTCTGCCCCACTGATCCCGGGAGTGGAACAGCCGGTAGCAAACTAGAGCAGAGAACATGGCAGCCACAGCTGCTGTAGCGAAGAGGACAGCCTGAATTTGATCCTTGGAACTCATGTAGATTCCTTACTTTTCTCTTGTGATAAAAATACTATGACCAGGAGGGTTGGCTGGGGAGATGGCTTAGTGGTTAAGAGCACTTGTTGCTTCTGTAAAGGACTGGGGCGTGTTTCCCAGCACCCACATATTGACTCACAACTGTTAACTCCAGTCTCAGAGGATCTGACACTCTATTCTGACCTCTTTGGGCACCAGGCATGTATGTGGTGCACAGGCATACATGTAGGCAAAACACTCAGACATAAATAAATAAATCTAAAAAAAAAGTTAAATAAACAACAACAAAACCCCACTTTGATCAAATCAGCTTGTGGAAGGGTTTGTTTTGTTTACAGTTCCACAGGGGGACTCCACAATGACAAGGAAGTCATAGGAACAGGAAGCTGGCCAATTTTCTCCAGCATAGGAAGCAGAATTAGAAGTGAGGTGGGGCACACATATGAACACCGGATTTTTGACAAAGAAGCCAAAACTATACAATGGAAAAAAGAAAATATCTTCAACAAATGGTGCTGGCATAACTGGATGTCAATATGTAAAAGATTACAAATAGATCTATATCTGTCGCCATGCTCAAAACTCAAGTCCAAGTGGATCAAAGACCTCAACATAAATCCAGTTACACTAAACTTAATAGAAGAGAAAGTAGGAAGTACTCTTGAACGCATTGGCACCGGAGATCATTTCCTAAATATAACACCAGCAGCACAGACACTGAGCGCAACAATTAATGAATGGGATCTCTTGAAACTGAGAAGCTTTTGTAGGGCAAAAGACATGGTCAATAAGACAAAAAGACAGCCTACAGAATGGGAAAAGATCTTCACCAACTCCACATCTGACAGAGGACTGATCTCCAAAGTATATAAAGAACTCAAGAGACTAGACATCAAAATACCAAACAATCCAATTAAAAAATAGGCTAAAGAGCTAAACAGAGAATTCTCAAAAGAAGAATCACAAATGGCTGAAAGACATTTAAAGAAATGCTCAACATCCTTAATCAACAGAGAAATGCAAATCAAAATGACTCTTACACCTTACACCTTACACTTTACACCTGTCAGAATGGTAATGATCAAAAACAATAATGACGCCGAGCGGTGGTGGCACATGCCTTTAATCCCAGCACTTGGAAGGCAGCGCCAGGCGGATCTCTGTGAGTTCGAGGCCAGCCTGGGCTACCAAGTGAGTTCCAGGAAAGGCACAAAGCTACACAGAGAAACCCTGTCTTGAAAAACCAAACCAAACAAACAGGAAACCAAAAAAAACCACTAATGACAGTCTATGTTGGAGAGGATGTGGAACAAAGGGAACACTCCTCCACTATTGGTGGGAATGCAAACTTGTACAGCCACTTTGGAAATCAGTATGGCGGTTTCTCAGAAAATTGGGAATCCATCTATCTCAAGACCCAGCCATATCACTCTTGGGCATATACCCAAGGAATGCTCAATCATATCACAAAGATACATGGTCAACTATGTTCATAGCAGCACTATTTGTATTAGCCAGAACCTGGAAACAACCTAGATGTCCATCAACTGAAGAATGGATTAAGAAAATGTGGAGTACACAGTGGAGTACTACACAGCAGAGAAAAACAATGACATGAAATTTGCAGGCAAATGGATGGAACTAGAAAATATCATCCTGAGTGAGGTAACCCAAACCCAGAAGGACAACCATGGTATGTACTCACTCATAAGTGGATCCTAGATATAAAGCAAAGAACAATCAGCCTGCAACCCACAGAACCAAGGAAGCTATATAGCATAGGGGACCCTAGGATGACTATGGCTTATAATAAGTTTTGAAGCCTGGAGGTGGTGGCGCACGCCTTTAATCCCAGTACTCGGGAGGCAGAGGCAGAGGCAGGCAGATCTCTGTGAGTTCGAGGACAGCCTGGGCTGCCAAGTGAGTTCCAGGAAAGGCACAAAGCTACACAGGGAAACCCTGTCTCGAAAAACCAAACCAAAACAAGTAAGTTTTGGTTCTACTCAATTACTGGGCAAGCCTCAATGAAGATTTCACTATTAGGATAAGAATTTGTACTGTATCAAGCTGATAAGAGAAAAAATAAATAAACAAACAAATAAATAAACAAACAAACAAACAAATAAATAAATAAATAAATAAAATGAAAAGGAAAAAAAAAGAAGTGGGGCGAGGTTATAAACTTTCCAAGCCACCTCCCACCCCCCAACACACACACTAAGCTCTGCCTAACATATTCTAGAAGGTCCTAAAACCTTTCCAGTGTTTGAACTTCATTCTTCTATCACCAAGCTCCAGACCTGGTGAATTGCTTAATGTTTCCCAACACCACACCCCTTATCATGGAAGGGAAGCTTAACACAGACCCCAAACCTGACTGTTAAGTGTGTTGGCTAGTTTTATGTTAACTTAGCACAAGGTAAGGTCATCGAGGAGAAGAAATCTTAAGACAATGCCTCCACTGGGCTGGCAAGCCTGTAGGATATTTTCTTAATTGACGATTGATGTGGGTGGGCCGAGCCAACTGTGGGTACTGGGCAGGTGGTCCTGGGGTGTGGAAGAAAACAAGTTGAGCAAAGCAGGAGGAGCAAGCAGATTCCTTCATGGCCTCAGCATCTGTTAGTGCCTCAAGCCTCTGCCATGACTTCTCTCAGGGATGGAATGTGACCTGAGATGTAAGTTGAAATAAACCCATTCCTCCCCGAGCGGATTTGGGTCTCTCTTGAAGCAGTAGAAGCCTGAACTGAGACAGCCTTCACATACAGGACATTCTGAACCGTGGACCCAGAGAATGCAGTCACTCGGTTGGTGAGAAGGGTTTCTCTTTCCCAACCTGCTCATCCCCTGTAGTGGAAGGGGTCTGACTTCTCCACCCTCAAAGCACCCTGCCTGTTGTTACCTCTAGGTTGATAGAGGGTTTCACACATCTATATTTTCTCTTTTTCGGCTATGTTAACGACATTCTTCTTCTTCTTTTTTTTTTTTAAACATTTATTTACTTATTATGTATACAGTGTTCTGCCTGCATGTATGCCTGCAGGCCAGAAGAGGGCACTAGGTCTCATTACAGATGGTTGTGAGCCACCATGTGGGTGCTGGGAATTGAACTCAGGATCTCTGGAAGAACAGCCAGTGCTCTTAACCTCTGAGCCACCTCTCCAGCCCCCACATTCTTTTACATATGTTTCGGCATATGTAAAAGAATCAGGGAAATAGAGGAGAGTAATTTGATGATCTTTAGGAGGTAGGAAGAAAAACTCTTAGCAAATATTAAGAAGCAACATAGATGGGCTGGGGAGATGGCTCAGTGTCTCACTCATGTGATACATTCATGCCTGCACACAATAAATAGATACTTTTTTTTCTTCAAAACAGGATTTCTCTGTGTAGCTTTGCGCCTTTCCTGGAACTCGCTTTGTAGACCAGGCTAGACTCCAACTCACAGAGATCTGCCTGGCTCTGCCTCCCGAGTGCTGGGATTAAAGGCATGTGCCACCACTGCCCGGCGTCATTAGGTCATTAGTGTTTCTGATCATTGCCGGCTTTTTTTTTTTTTTTTTTTGCTTTTTTAAGACAGGGTCTGTCTGTGTAGTCCTGGCTGTCCTGCTCTGTAGACCAGGCTGGCCCGTAATTCTCAGAGATCCTGTTGCTTCTGCCTCCTGAATGCCGAGAATAAAGGCATGCATCACCACAGACCAGCATACAAAATTTTTAAGACGATTTCTTCAGGAGCAGTCTTGGAGTAATCCAGGATGGCTATTCTAATCTTTGTTGATGAGGATAATGAAGAACCAGGTAGTCATCTAAGTTTGGCATCTAAGGATGGGTTGAAGCTGGGGTCTAGTGTCAAGGCCTTAGATGGGAAATTGCAGGTTTCAAAGCCACAAGTTGGCAAAGTGTTCAATGCTCCAACCTTGCCTAAAACCAGCAGCAAGGCTTTGAGAACTGTCAACAGAGCTACGCAAAAGCCAGTGAAGACTAATAGACCCCTCAAACAAAAACAGTCAACTTTGTGAAAAAGATCAGTGAGAAGGTTGCTAAGACACAAGGCTCGCTGGGCAGAGGTGACGAACGCCTTTAATCCCAGCACTCAGGAGGCAGAGGCAGGCAGATCTCTGAGTTCGAGGACAGCCTGTGCTACCAAGTGAGTTCCAGGAAAGGCACAAAGATACACAGAGAAACCCTGTCTCAAAAAACCAAAAAAAAAAAAAAAAAAGATAACCTTCTGAGAAGGTTGCTAAGGCTTTGTTCCTGCTTCTGATGATACCTACCCAGAAATAGCGAAGATCTTCCCCTTCAGTCCTCTAGATTTTGAGAGTTTTGACCTGCCTGAGGAGCACCAGATTGCACATCTCCCCTTAAATGGAGGGCCTCTCATGATCCTGAATGAGGAGATCCGGGTTTGAGGAGCTGCTGCACCTGGACGCCCCTTCGCCTCTGAAGACACCCCTTTCCCACGGGAATCTAATCCGCTGCGATCTCCTTCCAGCATTCTGTCCAACCTGGATGTTGAATTGCCGCCTGTTTGTTACGATGCAGATGTTGAAACTTACTTCTTCATAGTTTATGTTTGTTGTATTAATAAAGCATTTGTGCATGTAAAAAAAAAGATGATCTCTTCACACCCAAACAGCAACAACCCCCCCCCCCTTTTTATGCAAGCACTATAAAGTTGAAAGACTTACGAGGAAATCTTCAATATCCACAGTGGGTAAAAGGGCAAAGGTCATTGCACTGAGCATCCTCAGACAATGTCATTGGGATAGAAAAATGAAAAAATACCCAAGGGTAATGACCGCTTCATATATTCAAAACAAACCAAAATATGCTATAGGTAGGTGGGCATGGTAGCACATGCCTGTAATTCTAGAACTCTGGAGGCAAAGGCAGGAATATGGAGAATATAGAGTCAACTTGGGCTATATAGTGGACCTTATCTCACAAACGAAGTAGAACACCAAAACTATACCCTTAGTATTTTACATGCAAAAAGATCAATGGAAAGCAATAATTCCAGACATGGATCTCATATGTATCTAAGCACTGATTTATGATGAAGGTGGCACTTCAAATTAAAGAGTGAGTCATCACATGATTCTAGAACAATTAGGTACCTATTAGGCAGGGGAGGAACTAACCAAATCTGAAACTCTACTCCCAAGCCCAAATACACAAATGGGGCTTCACCCAGCAGGGCCCAGAGATGCATTGCTCCTCTCTACCATCCCTGAGGAGCTTGATACATGGTAGGAGAGTGGAATCAGCATAGCACAGGGGCAGCTGGAGGGGTCAGATGTAGCTCACTCTTTCATTCAGTAGCCCGAGGAACAGAATGCAAGCTTCTCCCCTGCAACAGCCTGAAAAATCAAGGCGTCTCCCATCCAGTTCAGCTCCCAAGCCCCCAAATAATTGTTCTTAAAGAGGTAGCTCCTCAAAGCTAGTTTTTAGAAATACTGTTCCCTGTGCTACCCTAAGGAGCATGCAATCCATGACCCAACCAAGAGGCGAACTTTATTATAACACCAAAATCACCCAGGGGAGAGCAGAAGCCTTCTATAACATGGGAAGTATGAGGGTCTGTGGTCAGGTCACCTGTGCAGGATTGTCCCTGCCCACTCAAGTGAAGATGCCTTCTTCACTACTAAGAGCTTTCCCACCCAGGTAATCTACACCTTGCCCTAGCTTTTGGGAATCTCTTTCAGAAGTGATTCCCAGGGCTCTTTTTGTTTGCTCCTGTTAGGCACAAGGAAACAAACCCCTCACTCGTAATGAGTTTAAGAGATCGGCCAATGTGAAGCTGTTCTAAACAGGCTATTCTGCCAAGAGAGACACCAACAGAGCGAAATGCCAGGCAAAAATGACTGGCATGCTGATTTGGCTAAAGACAGTAGTTTTTAAAGTCTCTGATTGCAGGGGAAGAGAGATGGCTTTGTGGTTAAGAGCTTTTCCAGAGGACCTGTGTTCAAGTCCCAGCATCCACATGATGGCACCTGAGAGGATCCAAAGCCCTCTTCTGTCCATGGGCAGCAGGCGTGTGCTTTGGTGCATAGACTTACATACAGGTAAAAACACCCAAACACATAAAAACAAGCAAATAAATAAAATCCCTGGTTGTGAGGAAGCTAAATTCCTGCCCTCTTTTCCCCATAGGCTGGCAAACCAGAGAGGTACTATTTTTGAATTCCAGAGCTCCCTTACCAAATTCCCCATCCTATTGATTCAGGACACCCCCCTACCCTTTTTCTTGATCACGGACTCAGTCACCTCGCTGACTGCCTACAACTTTCTAACTATGAGTTCTGAGATAAATAGGTACTGGCTTCCAGATGGGGAGGGAGGGGCTTTGTGCCTCTTGCTTACCTCTGACTCTTTAATGAGCTCTCATAAGCATACCTCCTTCTAAAAATGGACCCTAATGGTTTGTATTTTACAGGAGGGACCAAGGAAGCAAGACGTAGCATATTCTGAGCAAACTATGAATGATCACAGCCTGAGAACATGGATTCATGTTACTATGAATGTCGTGTTCCATCATGGGAGAGGTGCAGTTTTATAGTCACAGAGCCAAAGAAACTAAAAAATCAATGTGTTTACCCAATATATTGCTGGGTCATCAGGTAGGCAGGTTATAGCAGAGTAGGAAAATCTCTCCTCTAGGTTTCAGATGTTACCACATTTATCTGTAGGGTTAATAGAACATAGACATTTGCTAAGTTTAACACAACATTGGAGGAAGATGCTAGAGAAATATTCCCAGCACTTACATGGCAGCTTACAACCTGCCAGGAGACAGCCCCGGTGGTGGATGGGTCCTGCAGAGGGTGTAAGGACTGGGGAAGGAAGTGAGCCAGACCATGGTGGTCAGCAGAATCTTGCAGCCTGACTGACTAGCAGCCAGAGTATTTCTTTATTTATACAGAATTTAGTTAGCAGGGATACATTCATGATATTCCAAAACAGATCATATCATTTTTGGTTTGGGACATGTGTTTCACTTCCTTTTGCTCATCTTTTAGTCATCATTAATAAACTATGACAGAACAGAGTTATTTCCAATCATTGTCCCTCAAGTTTTGACATCATTAATAAATGATGCTATAGTTATTATCACAATTCTGAGAATTAATACAATGAATGTTACATTGGTACTTTTGTTAGTAGGAATTTGCTACAATCTCAATCCTTGGCATTTTGTGGGTGTTTTAACTCTGCATCATGGTCCATGAGCCATAATATAGTGTGCTTTAATATGGAAGCTTAATCTCTTTGCTAAGATAATAGTGGTCTTTGACAACTTCTCTGCACCTCACTTTTTTTTTTTTCTGAGACAGGGTTTCCCTGTGTAGTTTTGCGCCTTTTCCTGGAGCTCACTTGGTAGCCCAGGCTGGCCTTGATCTCACAGAGATCCACCTGCCTCTGACCCCCAAGTGCTGGGATTAAAGGGACACCTCATACTTTTATCATCTTTCTACTCCATACTTTGCTCACCAATATGTCTCTATGTAGGGCAGAGTTGTATGCCACGTAATTGTCTGAGTGTACAGTAGGAAGAGGCTTGTAATCTGAACTGTGGACAATTCCTCTAGCCCATTGAATCTTGTTGACCTTTTTGAATTTACTTTGTTTTGAATATCTTGTTCTAGTGTAAGTACAGGGACAGATGTTTCAAGAATGTCTCATAGCCTCATGAAGAGACCTCTGGCTTCTTTATGTGTCACAACCTCCAAGGCATAAGGAAGACCTTGAAGTAGATAAGGATATCTCCCTCAAAGTGGGGGAGGGGAATAGTATGTTCAGGACTTTCCTGGGGAAGCTTAGAAGCAGTATTCCTGGGAGAAGGCATAAATGATTCATAAGGAATTTTCCATCACTCCAAAATCCTCAAATTGTACAAATATTAAAAGTGCCCCAAGTATGTAACAGGTGGAGATGAAAACCAAATGTAACATGGCAGCCACCATGTGGCTCAGCTTTGCTGGATCTTTGTCAAGCAGCTGTGCTGGCTTTATGAATTCTGCCATTCCATTGAGATACGGCAGTACCAACAACCATCTGTAATTCCAGTTCCAGGAGATTCAATTCCCTCTTCTAGTCTTGGAGGGCACCAGGCATGAATATGGTGTGCAGACACACATGCAGGCAAAGCACTAAAAATAAATCTAAAAGTAAAAAAAAAAAAAAAATGCATTCTGGAAGTTTTATACCTAATAGTCACAAAGATATCAGCTCAGTTACAAAGGTCAGGAATAAGTAGATTTTTTTTTTTTTTTGAGATAGTGTCTTACTATATAGCCTGGCTGACATTGAACTCACAGACATCCACCGGCCTCAACCTCCAGGGTACTGGGATGAAAGGCGTGCAACACCGAGCCTAATGTAAACGACTTCTTGAGAGTAAAATAATTCAAGATAATTTTGTCTCTCCCCCTGCCCCAGATTATGTCTCCAAAACAAGAAGTTCAAAGGGAACTGCAGAACCCGCAGTCCAGACATGGCTTCTTCAGAGCCTGCGCCCTCTATGAGTGACCTGGGTTCTATGTGATAACTATGCTTTGGTGTCCTGTTTTGACTCAGTTTCAACTAAGAGGTGGGCTCTTTATGTCTGGTGACAGAATGTGCTGAGCCACCCCACAATGCTCTTCAGCCTCTTCCTTTCTCTGTCCCAGGATCATAGGATGAGGACATGTAAACAACTTTAAAAAAGATAAGTGGGGGGGGGGCTGGAGAGATGGCTCATTGGTAAAGAGCACTGACTGCTCTCTACTAGAGGACCTGGGTTTAATTCCAAGTACTCTCATGGCAGCTCACCGCTATTTGAAACTCCAGTTCCAGGGAATCTGAGACCCTTACATAGACATACATGCAAGCAAAACACCAGTACACATGAAATAAAAATGAGTAAACAATAAATAAAATATTTAACAAAAAGAAAAAGTAAATGGGGTCAGGAGAGAGAGAAAGGGGGCACAGGCTGAGGGCTGCTTGTTTGTTTTGGCTGGAAAGAACTTGAAATGCGGTAGGAGAATAGGACAGAGATGGAAGGGGCCTGATCATGAAGGGGGTTGGTCCTGAACTGGGGAAATTGGGATTCCTTAGCTAAGGTGAGTTCATGATGGGGTGTGTGCTTGCTTTTACATTTTTACATTAGAGGACTGAAAATGTGTGGTGTAGACAGGGCTGGAGAGATGGCTCAGCAGTTAAGAACATTCGCTGCACTTGCAGAGGACCCGAGTTCAATTCCCAGAACCCACATTGATCAGCCCACACTGCCTGTAGCTGCAGCTCCGTGGGATCTGAGGCCTCTGGCCTTCATGGGCAGCTGCACTCAAATGCACAGTCCTCCTCCCAACATATACACACATGTAGTCATAGACCTTGTAGAACAAAATAGAACAAAATAATAGACCTTAAACAATGGGTGTGTTAGGTGGAGTTAAAAGAACATGACAGCAAACAGGACAAGTGTGGCAGGAATGGAGGAGAGGCTGGTGTGGTTGTCACTATTCTGCAGTAGAAAGACCCATTCACTGTAAGGTGCTGTACTGGCATCTGTGAACAAGACAAATGTAGTCATGTGCTCAAGTTAGTCATACAGTTACTAGGAGTGTATGAGAGACAGGATATCTGTTTCCTGATAGAAGAACTCACTTTACATTCTTTTATGTTTGAGAAAGAGTGGCATGGAACTCATGGTAATGCTCCTGCCTCAGGTACTCAAGTGCTGGGATTACATGTGTGAGTCACCTATTATATGCTTTTTCTTTCTTCTTTTCCTTTCCTTTCCTTTCCTTTCCTTTCCTTTTCCTTTCTTTTCCTTTCCTTTCCTTTCCTTTCCTTCTTTCCTTCCTTCCTTCCTTCCTTCCTTCCTTTCCCTTCCTTCCTTCCTTTCCCTTCCTTCCTTCCTTCCTTTCCTTTCCTTTTCCTTCCTTCCTTCCTTCCTTCCTTCCTTCCTTCCTTCCTTCCTTCTTTCCTTCTTTCTTTCTTTCTTTCATTCACTTTTTTTTTTTTTTTTTTTTTAGGCAGGCTATCATGTTGCCCAGGCTGGCCTTAAACTCACTACATAGTCTGAGAATGACCTTGAGTTTCTGGTGCCCCTGCCTCCACCTATGTTCTGAGATTGCAGGCTTGAACCACCAGCTACACTGTGCTCTTATGTGGTATTAGGGAACAAGGATAAAACTGAGGGCTTTGTGCAAGCTAGGTAAGCATGCTTTGAGCTCCATCCTCATCCCCCTTTTTGCATTCATAATAGGAGACTGTTTCAGGGACTGCAAACAGAAGTGCCTTAGGTCACTGAATTAATGAAGGGCCAGGGAAATCCATAGGGTGTGGAGATAGGGGTGGAAATGGAAATTGAGTGTGTGACACACAAAAGCCTTCACATCTGAATAATGATTACTGGTGATGATTACGACTGGATTTTTTTTTTTTTAATTGTTTGTTGGGGAAATTGAACCCAAGGTCTTGTATATACTGAGTGTCAAGCCTTGGGAAGGATTTTGGCCTAGAGGACATTCGTTTTTAAAAGCTGCTTGGCAAGTGCTCAGTTTAGGTAGAGAAGAGAGTGAAATCTCGGCTGGACTTGTGTGAACTAAATGTAACCTGTGAGAAAGAAGCAAGGGGCTAGAATTTGCTTTGGAGAAATCAAACTCACTGGACAACTGACATACAATGCTCTCTCTCCTCCACACTCGCAGTGAGGTGGACATCATTCTGGGGGCCGCAGAGAAGGTGCCACAGTGAAAAGCTTCTAATGCTCT
Source organism: Onychomys torridus (assembly GCF_903995425.1). Classification (NCBI taxonomy): domain Eukaryota; kingdom Metazoa; phylum Chordata; class Mammalia; order Rodentia; family Cricetidae; genus Onychomys; species Onychomys torridus. Next base: position 30,703,417 of record NC_050451.1, read on the forward strand.
TGCAGGGGATCTGCATCTGGTTCCCAGCACCCATGTCAGAAGCCTGTAACTACAGCCACAGGGCTGATGTCTCTGGCCTTGAAGGTCACCTGTACTGACATGCACATATCCACCCATAAACACACAGACATAATTATGAATAAAATACCTCTTAGAAAAAAGCCATCCTGCCAGATCATCAAGTTTGCTGATTCACCAGCTGTATATGTTGCATCTTTATTGGACACTTTCATTTTGTCTTGAGCAAAGAAAATGGCACATTTTTGAAATAGGTGGAATTGAGGGCTAAGTATAGTTTTGGACTTTAAGCTTAACTTTTTTTGTGTGTGGGGGGGAGGAGACAGAGTTTTACTATGTAGTCCTGGATGGCATGGAACTCATATATAGACCAGGCTGACCTTTTATTTTACTTTATTTTTTTGGTTTTTCAGCACAGGGTTTCTCTGAGTAGTTTTGGTGTCTGTCCTGGACCTCATTCTGTAGACCAAGGTGGCCTTTAATTCACAGAGATCCTCCTGGCTCTGCCTCCTGAGTGCTGGGATGAAGGGCATGTACCACCACGTCTAGTCCCATTTAAGGTAAACTTTTGCCATCACAAACCAATGAAACCCATTGATTGTATACCTGTTTTTAAACTTTATTTGTTTATTTTATTGTGTGCATGTGTGTGCGTGTGTGTGTGTGTGTGTGTGTGTGTGTGTGTGTGTGTGTGTGTGTAGGAGGGAGTATTGGGCAGTTTACATGTGGAAATCAGAGGACAACTTGTAGGAGTCGGTTTTTCTCCATCCACTATATGGGTTCCAGAGATTGAACCCAGGCCACCAGGCTTAGCAGTAGGTACCTTTACCTGTGAACCAGCTTGTCAATAGGCATTTCTAAAAAATGATAATACAAAACAATAGGGTCGAGGGTTTTTGTTTTGTGTTTGTTTTGTTTTGAGACAGGGTTTCTCTGTGCAGCTCTGGCTGGCCTTGAACTCAGATTATAAATCTGGCTGAGTTTTTAAAAAATTACAAAACAGTGGAGAAAATGAATTTAAAAGATCTAAAAAGTGGCTGGACAGTGATGGTGCATGCCTTTAATCCCAGTACTTGGGAGGCAGAGGCAGGCGGATGGATCTCTGTGAGTTGGAGGCCAGCCTGGTCTACAGATCGAGATCCAGGACAGCTAGGACTGTTTACACAGGGAAACTCTGTCTCAAAAAAAAAAAAAGAGTTCTGAGTGTGGATTCTCAGAGATGAGCTTGTGTCATACAGTCTGTGTTGTGGGGCTGAACAAAAACAGTAGGTTATTTTTCAAAAGGTTGAAGAACTCAGGGAATGCCCACAAAAGCCAAGCCTGAGAGAGTCGGGGAGGAGAAGGGAATGGAGAGGGATGGAGACACTGGCCACCATAGTTGATAACTTAGGAAGTCTGAAAAAGGGTTGAGCAATTTGGAGCAGATTCCTCGATCTCTGCCAGCGATGTCTAAATAATGGGGTGAGAGAGAGGAGGGGCACACTGAAACTGAAGAAGTGATGAGAAACGAGGCAAGGAGGGTTTCTGCTCATGGTGTTTCTTAGCAGCAGCTCAAAGAGGAGGCACAGGGCAGGTCACCACGAACTGGGAAGTCAAGATATTGAGAAGAAACAACAGCAGACAACAGCAGACCTGGCAGGAACCGTGAATTTGGGGGAAGAAAACAAACACTGCATTTCATTTTTGGAAGAACAACTCAGCGATAAAATCCTTGCTATCCAGGCATGGCACAGGCCTTTAATCTCAGTGCTTGGAAGGCAGAGGCAGGTGGATCTCTATGAGCTTGAGGCCTGCCTGCTTACATAGAGAGTTCCAGGACAGCCAGGGATGCACAGTGAGACCTGTTTTTTTTTTAAAAAAAAATTCCTTGTTATAGGACCACATTATTTCATACACTCACCAAACAGGCCCTAAAGACCCGGGGCTGGGACTCGGTGTCTAGGTCTTGCTTGCTGCAAGGTTTGGAGGTTTGAACCATGCATAATGCATATACTTTCCAGCTCAAAAGATAAAGAAAAAGAAAGGCAAGCCACTTGTGTTGTTTTCCACCTTTACTACGAATTAGTGTGTTTTGGTTGGTTGGGGTGGGAACACGCTTTGGATAGAGTGGTGAGTTCATCGTTGTAGCCTGCACGGCACAGTAACCAAGTATATGGAAATTGGAGTGGAGCATGGGGAAACCTAGATCAAGCCATCTCTTTTTCTTTATAATTTAATCCAGTCTGGCCCCCAACTCTTCTAGTAGCTCAGGATGATCTCGAGTCCACCTGCTCCTACTTCCTGAGTGCTGGGATTGTCAGTGTGTGCCACCACACTCACTTGGTGTTGGTGCTGGGAATTGAACCCGTGCCTTTGCACACGTTAGGTGGGCGCTCTATCCACTTAGCCATTTCCCCAGTCTCTCCCCACTTTTATGTTAGGTGGGCGCTCTATCCACTTAGCCATTTCCCCAGTCCCTCCCACTTTTGTATTAGGTGGGCACTCTCTCCACTGAGCCATTTCCCCAGTCCCTCCCACTTTTGTATTAGGTGGGCACTCTCTACACTGAGCCATTTCCCCAGTCCCTCCCACTTTTACATTTAACTCTTTCTTTGCTGCCTTCTAGTTACCGATGTGGGTTTCTGCGTCTTGTATCCGCATCATCACCCTCCTCAGCTGCAGTTGCCGTTTGTCAGTAGCTGCCAGAGCCTCGTGGTCCCTTTCTTTTTCTGCTTCCTCTTTTTCCCTTCCCTTCACTCATTTTCTGCATTGACTGCCTGCCCTCTGGGCTCTCTCTCTCTCCCTCCCTCTTTCTCTCTCATTTTGTTTTTGTCACAGTGTTTCTCTGTGTAGTCCTGGCTCTCCTGGACCTTGCTCTGTAGACCAGGCTGGTTTGAACTCACAGAGACCCAGCTGCCTCTGCTGAGATTAAAGGCGTGTGCCACCAGGCGTGTGCCACCAGGCCTGCTTGGGACTTCTCTCCTATCTGTGCCTCCACTCCTGAAAGCTTTTGGGAGTGATTTAGGGGATTGGTAATGTGTCCGGGGCCTCCTCTGACATGGTGGGGCATGGCAGAGCGTTAAAAGATAGTGTTTGCGGAGACTGGACACAAAGCTGTGAGAGTCCAGAGCTGTTCTCACACAGGAGGAGGCTGCAGCAACCTGGGAACAGGCGGAGACCGCTTTTCCAAGAAGCTTCTTATTGCTTTGTTCTGCTTTCTCAGAGCAGAGTATCGCCAGCATCACTCCACCCCCATCGACCTCAGGAAACATGCTGCTGCCCCAGAGGAATGGTTGAGGTTCCTAAGCAGGCAGCATAGGATCACTACAGCCATAGCTCATGAGCCCGGCCGCCCAGGACTTCATACATACATCCATCTGCATGTTTCTTGAACCTCTGCTTCATTATGGCTACGGAACATCATCTGTCCTGGAATCAAGCCAGAAACTGAGCTCCAACTTGCCCATGCTCCTTCTCTGTGATTCCTGCTGTTAACTTGCTCAGTTTAAGACATTATTTCCCATTAGGCATGGTGGCGCACATCTTTAATTCCCGAGGTCCGGACACAGAGGCAAGCGTATCTCTGTGAGTTTGAGCCTCAGCTTCCTGAGTAACTTGGGAGTAATAGCTTCGTCTTCCCCAAGCCTGGTTAGACTTTAAGATTAAGATGGGAGTAGTCAGCCGGAGCATCAGGGGTTTAAGGTCATCATCTTCAGCTACATAGAGAGATGAGGCTGACCTAGGCTATAAGAGCACCTCAAAAACAAAATCGAGTAAGTTAGCCAAACAATTTAATGCTTATAGAACACATAAGTCTTATAATGTCCTTTTCAGTGTCACTGTGGGCTCTCTATTGCCTATATTCTTAGTATTCCTCCATTTATTAATATTAATTTATTAATCAATTAAGTAATTAAGCCACTTATTAAATGTTGTAGACACTCTGTGACCTAGCCAGATTTCTGTCCTCACATAGCAGTCACCTGTGCAGTCAGTGGGATGTGGCAAGCATGAGGTTCCAGGTCCTCAGCTGACCCTGTGGTCTAGGCACTCTGCCCCCTCTGCCTTCCAGTCTAGGTGGGGATAAAACAATGCCAACATTATAAAGATAACACAGAGATTAAATATGAAGATTCCTTTCAGTCTTCCTTTAATGAACACAAGGTGCAAGGTGCATTTGAAAGACAGATTTGTTTTGTTTTGCCAGTAGATGTGCCTAAGGTAGTCCCAGGTGGAGAATAGGGCTGGGTCAAGGGTGGAGCCTTGTTTTGCCTGATGATTGGATAGGCTTTTTAGGGTGTTTTTGAGGAGGGGGCAGCCTCTGTTTCTTATATAATTAGCAATAACCAGGAAAAGGCATTTCTTTTTTCTGAAGCACTCCAGGACTGGGATTGAAGGTTTCCCAAATGACTTCCAAAGGTAAGTTCCTTGGATAGGGATCAAGCTCTGGCTTCTGTAGCTGCCTATTTATCTGATTACTCAGGGATGTCTAACCTTTTTAATATTTTGATGCATTCATCTACAGATGTGTTGGGCTGCATTCATCCCGGCACACATTCTGCCTACAAGTTGGGCATGGCTGCATCTGAGTTTTTGTTGGTCTGTTTGGAGGGATATGGACTATCCTTTCTCCCCCCCCCCCACTTCTATCTCTTAAAAGTGGGCTTGGCCGGGCGGTGTGTGGCTCACGCCTTTAATCTCAGCACTTGGGAGGCAGAGTCAAGTGGATCTCTGTGAGTCGAGGCCAGCCTGATCTACAGAGTGAGATCCAGGAAAGGCGCAAAGTTACACAGAGAAACCCTGTCTTGAAAAACCAAAAAGGAAAAAACAAACAAAAAAACAAAGGGGGCTTGTAGAATGAGGACAGCCCTGTAAACAATGTAACTGCTCCTGGCTGCCGAATATTGGTGTTGGGAATTTTCCCAGAGACTCAAGTGCCTACAAATAAATGTGTGGTTACACTGGAGGGGGTTTCTCCTGTGTTAGAGGTCAATATGGACTTATTTGCAGGTAAAATATTGTGTTTGGGATTCCATTTGCAGTGATGGATAGGTGTGAGAGTAGAGGTAAGCAGGATGTGTGGGTGAGTGAATGGTACCAGCCAAGTACCAGTCCACATCAAAGTCAGTGGTTGTGATGAGTAAGGCCTCCTGTTCAATCCCTGGTAAAGAGAAGAGGGCTGACTCAAGAGGTAGCGTCTTTGGGCTCTTTAGTTTTTCAAGACAGGGTTTCTCTGTGTAGCTTTGCGCCTTTCCTGTAACTCACTTGGTAGCCCAGGCTGGCTTCCAACTCACAGAGATCCGCCTGGCTCTGCCTCCTGAGTGCTGGGATTAAAGTCATGCGCCACCAACGCCTGGCTTTTTTTTGAGCTGAGGATCGAACCCAGGGCCTTGGGCTTGCCAGGCAAGCGCTCTGCCACTGAGCTAAATCCTCAACCCTTCTTTGAGCTCTTTTGCTATTCCTTCTGATTTATTTTTGGGAGGGGGTAGGTGTTGAGACAGGTCTCTCTACAAAGTCCCGTGTCTATCCTGGAACTCACTATGTAGACCAGGCTGATCTCATAAAGAACTGCCTACTGTGATTAAAGGCAAAGGCCACCATACCCCAGCCTTCTTGCTTAAAAAAAAAAGAAAGAAAGTGAATGAGGTGGGGCTGGGAAGTAGAACCTGTTGACACAGAGCCTTCCTATCTTGATCCTCAGTACTGTAAAACTATAACGAAAGGTGTGGTGGTGCACACCTTTAATCTCACTGGAAGGCGAGGCAGGCACACGCCCGACTTTGAGACCAGCCTGGTTAGCCAGGGCTACAAGATAAGACCCTCCCTGCCTGAAAGAAAGTAAAATTAATAAAAATAAAGATAAGCTGGGCGGTGTGTTGCACACCTGTAGTCCCAGCACTTGAGAGGCAGAGGCAGGCGGATCTCTGTGAGTTTGAGGCCAATCTGGTCTACAGAGTGAGTTCCAGGAAAGGCGCAAAGCTACACAGAGAAACCCTGTCTCGAAAAACCAAAAATAAAAATAAAATAAAATAAAGATAAATACATAAAGGAAAGGGGTAATAGGATTTTTTTTTTAAAGGGTAGAAATTCAAATGCTAAGCTAAAGACATGTAGTGCTCGAATCTGCAGCTTTTCAATATCTCAACTCTAGGATAGGGAGAGATTTTGATGTTCCTGTTCTTTGGAAGGGGAACTTGCAGAGTCTGGGGTTTGGGGTCTGATTTCTTCCAGATGAGCCCTACTTGAGAGCACAGGGCTCTGGGGTTGACTGCATGTAGCTGCTCCTTACATTATGCATGTCTCAGTAAGCAACGGTGAAGTCCTCTGTCAGAATCTTCCTGGATTTATAGTGGACCCAGGAGTATGATCTCAGAGGCAAAAATCCAGCTCCAGCCCCTTTGGGAGAAGTTCTCCGTGAAGATGCAGGGACACATGTGGGCAGGCTCAGAACCTGCTTCTCACAGTGTGTTCATGGGGTCCTGGAGAATATCCCTTAGTTGGTGTCTTTACTACTCAGTATTGTTTCAAACCCTTGGTGGTGTTTTGTTTTGTTTTGTTTGTTGTTATTTTGAGACAGGTTCTCTACATAGCCCTGGCTGTCCCAGGGCTCACTATGTAGACTAGGCTGGCTTCAAATTCAGAGATTCCACTTGCCTCTACAAGGATTAAAAGTGTGCAATATCAGGTTGGGGATTTAGCTCAGTAGTAGAGCGCTTGCCTAGCAAGCACGAGGCCCTGGGTTTGATCCTCAGCTCAAAAAAAAAAAAAAAAAAAAAAAAAAAGTGTGCACTTGCTTTTGAGAAATGTTGGGAACCTCAGATCATATGCTCCCCAGAATGCTGGCTGTGCTCAGTGGTACCCCAAGAGCAATTGTGCTCTAAGCGGAGGGTCTCCCACCCCTTCCCAAGTGTTGCTGCTAAACTGGGATTGTGCAGTTGTGCTGGGGTTATAGGTGTGGGCTCACACCTGAATGGTGGTCATTTTTCTAGGATAGCGGTCAAAGCTGTATTGTATGTTGAAATTTGGGAGAACATATTCTTTTGTGAAGGCAACAGGCGCTCTTAACCATTTCTCCAGCCCCTCATTATCAAGTATTTTATTTATTCATTTTACTTTTTCTGATCTCTTATTTCTCTTTTCTTTTCCTTTATCTTTTTTCCAGTTTTTTTTTTTTCTTTTTTCTTTTTTTTTTTTCCAGAGCTGAGGATCAGACCCAGGGCCTTGCGCTTGCCAGGCAAGCACTCTACCACTGAGCTAAATCCCCAACCCAGAAAATATATTCTACAAAGTCACTAAAAACCTTGCTTCCTTTTCACTAGCCCCTCATCCCAGTAGCAGACAAGATTAAATATACCCTTGAAGTCAACAGTCATGACTTAATTCTATTTTTAGGCTGTTTAATGGCCTTTTTGTCATGAAACAGAATTCTGGTTGTTTGTTTTGCTTTGTTCCCCCCTCCCCCTTGTTAGAGTGTTGGACTGTCTTTATGTCCATGGCTTTCCTCCTGAGAAACCTCTTTTAAGGTGGATGCTGTGTCTTAACCTTTAGGAGAGAGAACAATAGAATCAAAGATACCAGGCAGAAGGAGGGCTGGGGAATCATCAGTGGTACTTGCCAGGCCAGTGTGAGGTCCTGGGTTCAGTCTCCACCACCAGAAAAACACACACACTGGCTAGTTCAGGAGTGTATATCACAAGAGCCAAGGACCAACCCGGCTGGTGTAGAAATTGTCAGAGCAATGTGAAGGGCCACTGTAATGATACAGCACGCCGGAGGCCTTGGCCGATTTTGGACCAAGGTGCCTGTCCCCACCATGCGGCCCGGCAGACAGTGGAAAGTTACTCACACTGCAGACGCCTCGACCATGTGGCAAATTTATTTTGGGGGGGGCAGGGTAGAAGGAAGGAAGGAGAAAGGGGAAAGGAGGTAAGGGGGAGACAGAGAGAGAGAGAGAGAGAGAGAGAGAGAGAGAGAGAGAGAGAGAGAGAGAGAGAGAGAGAGAGAGAGATGCGCCCAGGACATGCTGCCTAAGGCAAACAACGTAAATGCTGGACCTCTGAGGTACCTGGGGATGTTGGGACTGGCTAAGAGCTCTGATTCTCTAGCTTCAGAATGGTTCTGTGACTTTTGCCTACCTCAGATAAAGGTTCTTATTCTATCTCTCCAATACAATAGTAAATTCAACCTACTGTTGGGTTTAAAAAGCCCAGCTTTTTTTTGTTTTTGTTTTTTTGAGACAGGGGTTCTCTGTGTAGCTTTGCTCCTTTCCTGGAACTTACTTGGTAGCCCAGGCTGGCCTCAAACTCACAGAGATCTGCAGTGCTGGGATTACAGGCGTGCGCCACCACCGTCTGGCTTCTGCTATTCTTGTCTCAGCCTTGTAGGAGTTTGACACACATGGTCATCCTCTTTCTTCCCTTGGCTGCTGGAATGTGATATTCACCTTTATATCTTTGTTCTTTGTTGCTATAACAATAGCAGAGTCGTGGTAATTTACTATATATATATATATATATATATATATATATATAGTTCTAGAAGCTGGACAGCCCAAGAATGAGGTACTGCTGTTCAATGCAGCATGCAGGACCTTCTGGCTGTGTGGTCCTCTGACAGAAGGGCAAGATGGGGAGCGTGTCTTCACTGCTCCACCAGGCCTGACTCTCCTTTGGAGTTTCTAAATTTATTTTCCAGTTGTGGTGAAAAACAAAATTTACCAACTGGACTTAAGAGTGTGGAGTTTATTGGTGTTTTGCTCTCTTGATGATCAGCATTTAGTTTAGCACGCCAGGGCTTTGATTTGTTTATATATCACTTGAGGCGAGGGCACCCAGAAGCCAAAAGACAGTTTCCGAGGAGCCAGTTCTGACCCTGTGTGGGCCCCAGGAGTCAAACTAAGATTCTGTCAGGCTTGGTGGCGAGGAACCTTACTTGCTGAGCCATCTTGCTGGCCCCATATTATTTACTTTTAGATTAATGACAAATCCATTATTTAAATCTGGGTATACAATTAAATGTCTAAAATGCTCACTTTGGGTATGTTGATTGTAGTCCTCTGATTACTATGTATGGTCTATGGTCATGGCCCTAAAGTTAGTATGTTAAGAAAAGCATCCTCAGTGTATCAGTACTAAGTAAGGATCATGGAGCCTCACCCTCACAGAGTGGATAATGCCACGAGAGTGGTTTAGTTAGCTCAAAGGTGATTTTAATGTTAGAGCGAACTTGAGTTTGTAGAGCCTAATCTAGTTCTTAGCTATTTCCTTGGGTTGATTAAGCCAAAAGAATATTTTTTTATTTTATGTAGATGAGCACTTGCCTGCATGTGTACCATGTGCGTGCCTGGTGCCCTCATAGGTCAGAAGAGGGCGCTGAATCACCTGATATTGGAGTTGCAGGCAGTTGTGAGCCTCCATATTGATGGTGGGAAGAGCAACCAGTGCTGAGCCATCTCTCCAGCCCCTAATTTTTTTTTAATAGTAGCTCTTTTTTTTCTTTTATTGAAAATAGATTCCTTTCTCATACAATACATCCTGATTATAGTTTCTCTTCCCTCTACTCCTCCCAGTTACTTCCTACCTCCATGAACATGGGCGATCTTCCCATCTACTGGTATCAATTTCTTTCTTCAAAGACTTGAAGTTTTTGCCATACAAGTCTTTCACTTGGTTGGTTAGAATTACTCCAAGATAGTTTATACTATTTGAGGCTATTGTGAAAGGTGTTTCCCTGATTTCTTTCTTCATCTGTTTGTTGTTTGTATATAGGAGGGCTACTGATTCCCTCCCCCCCCCCAGCTGAGGACCGAACCCAGGGCCTTGTGCTTGCTAGGCAAGCGCTCTGCCACTGAGCTAAATCCCCAACCCCATTTTTTTTTTTTTTTCTTTTTTGAGCTGATCTTGTATCCAGCCACTTTGAAGGTGTGGATCAGCTGTAGGAGTGGAATTTTTAGTGTCGATTATGTATGCTATCATGTCATCTGCAAATTTGACTTCTTCCTTTCCAATTTGTAGCCCCTTGATCTTCAGTTGTCTTTTTTTCTAGCTAAAACTTTAAGTACTCTATTGAATGTATATGGGCAAAGTGGACACCTTGTCTTGTTCCTGACTTTAGTGCAGTTACTTGGAGTTTCTCTCTATTTAATCTGATGTTAGCTATAGGCTTGCTGTAAATGGCCTTTATTACATTTAGATATGGCCTTTATATCCCTGATCTCTCCTGGACTTTTATCATGAATGTTTATTGGATTTTGTCAAAGGCATTTTCTACACCTAATGAGAAGATTATGTATTTTTGTTTCTTTCCATTTGTAACATATATTGACTCATCCTTGCATCTCTGGAATGAAGCCTAGTTGGTCATGGTGGATGATCTTTTTGATGTGTTCTTGGATTTGGTTGTAAGTATTTTATTGAGTATTTTTGCACTTATAGGGGAAACTGGTCTATAATTCTGTGTTGAAAATTTTTCTTTATGTGGTTTGGGCATCAGAGTAACGGTAGCCTCATAAAATGAATGAGGTAATGTTTCTTCTGTTTCTATGTTGTGGAATAATTTGAGGAGTATTGGTGATAGGAAGTGACCACTCTTTTTTTTTTTTTTTCTCCTTGAGATAGGTTTTCTCTGAGAAACACTGACTGTCCTAGAACTTACTTTGCAGACCAGTTTGGCCTTGAACTCAAAGATATATCTGCCTCTGCCCTCCAGTGCTGGGATTAAATGTGTGAGCCACCACCACCCAGTGGTAGTAGCCATTCTTTTTGTTTGTTTGTTTTTCTTTTCTTCTTTTCTTTTTTTTCTTTTTTCGAGACAGGTTTTCTCTGTGTAGCTTTGAGCCTTTCCTGGAACTCACTCTGTAGACCAGGCTGGCCTCAAACTCACAGAGATCCACCTGCCTCTGCCTCCCGAGTGCTGGGGATTAAAGGCGTGTGCCACCACGGCCCAGCCTATTGTTTATTTTCTATCTGTTTATCTTCACAATCTAAATCCTTTGATCTAATATTTCCTGCTGCATGCACTCAAGAAAACTCTGGGGAGCTGTGGGGTTGGTGGGTAAACGCCCCGCAGGTGTGAGACAGTATTTCTACAGATTTGATTTGGGTTTCCTTAATAACTAGAGGTTTTCAGTGCATGTTTAGTGGTCATGTGTTGTCTGTAGAGAAATATTTATTGGAGTCTTTTGTCCACTTTAAAGTTAGGTTGAGTGTGTGTGCCCTCTTTCACTGCTTTGTCATTCTTTAACAAGTCTATTAGCCTCTCACTAACGGTTTTCAAGCGTATCTGCCCATTCTGTAGGCTGCATTTCAAGCTGTTCATCCTGTTCTCCAATGCTCAATTCTTAGTTTTGATGTACTCTTTTTTAAAAAATTACATTTAGTGTGTGTGTGTGTGTGTGTGTGTGTGTGTCTTTATGGGCTCACTCCTGCCACACCGTGAGAATGGCAGGTCAGAGGACAACTTTCAGGAGCCAGTTCTCTCTTCATGTGCCCTGGGGATTGAACTCAGGTCGGCAGGCTTGGTAGCAAGTGACCCACCAAATCATCTTGCCAGCTCATTTAGATTTCTTTTTACTTTTTTTTTTTTTTTTTTTGATACAGGGTTTCTTTATATAGCCTTAGCTGTTGTGGAATTCACTGTGTAGACTGTGGTGGTCTTGAATTCAGAGATTCATCTCCCCTTGCCTTCCAAATGCTGGGATTAAAGGCCTGCACCACCATACCTGACCCTCAAATGTTCCTTTTTTCTTCAAGATTTATGTTTGAGTGTCTACATACTTGTGTGCAAGTGTGTGGGTCTGTGTGGGTGCAGAATCCGAAGAAAGCACTTGATCCCTTGGAGCTGAACTTGCAGATGTTTGTCTGATTGAGTTTTCAATGTAGACTGTGTTGAAGCTGTTGACCACTTGGAGTAGTATAGATTTTCATCCCCTCTCACAGCTCAGTCTGTGGATATGAACTTCTGATCCTATCTTCCTACAGTGTTGGGATACCGGGACTATGCCATCATGCTTCTTCACACAGTGGCCTAGGGGCTGAACTCCCCCCAGCTCTGTAAATGCTAGGCAGGTCCTCTGCAAACTGAGTTCCAGCTCTGCATTCTTTACTTTATCATTGAATGTGTCTTTAGATCTAAAGTGAGTCTCTTGTAGACAGAATCTGTTTAAATCTTATTCTGGTTTTTAAAATCAGCCAGTCTTTATATTTGTGCTGGGAAGGTTAACTCATTTTTACCTTAAATAATTGCCTGTAGAGAGGTGCTCAATATTGGCATTTTAGTTGTTCTGTATCTTCTACATTTTTTTTCTGCTTTGATGTGAGTTGATTTTTTTGGGGGGGGGTGGGGTAGTGGTGGTGGTGGGTGGATGGTGGGTGGTGGTTTGAGACAGGATTTCTCTGTGTAAGAGCTCTGACTGTCTTGGACCTAACTCCTTTGTAGACAAGACTGGCCTTGAACTCACAGAGATCTGCCTGCCTCTGCCTCCTGAATGCTGGGATTAAAGGTGTGCAACATTACTGCCCAGCTTAATCTTTTTTTTTTTTAAGATTTATTTTTATTTTAGTTGTGCACATGTGTGTGTGTGTGTGTGTGTGTGTGTGTGTGTATGTGTGTGTGTGTGTGGTTTCATTGTGCATGAGTGCAGATGCCCAAGGGGGCCAGAGGCATCAAATCCCCTTAGAGCTGGAATTACACACTAGTGTGAGCTGGTGCATCCTCAATTACTAACAAAAGTCAGTGTTGTTAGAATCTTCCTTTATAATATAATTTTGTTAGACAAAGAAACCCTTTCCTAATTTCGTGACCATAAATAAATTAAATTATCCTCATCAATTTAAAGATGGACCTTTAACCTTTCATTATGGATAGAAATAAGGCAGAGCTCCATTTTAAGAAAAAAAATATTGAGCTGGGCGTGGTGGTACATGCCTTCTATCTAGAATTCTATCTCTGAATTCTAGGCCAGCCTGGTCTACAGAGAGTTCCAGGACAACCAGGGCTGTTACACAAAGAAATCCTGTCTCAAAAACCAAGAAAAGAGAAAGAAAAAAAGAAAAAAGAATCTTTATGACTAGTCAACAAAGGAGCCTTTCTGGGGGTGCTACTGATGTTCAATGCATTTCTGTTTCCACATTTCTGGTTCTCCAGGCACAGAGGACAATGGCAGCGAAGCGAGAGCAGAGCCTGAAAGAAGAAGAAGGTTAAAACCACGACATAAGTTTACCAAAGATGAGCTGAGGATACTCAGACAACTGTTTGAAGATAATCCTTATCCATGTTTCCAAACCAAGGATGAGCTGGCCCAGCAATTCGGGTGCCAAGTGTACGTGATCGAAGTAAGTCAGATCTCTGAAGCTGTGTGTGAGGGTGCCCTTTTGTGGGCTGTTTGGAAAATGCAGTGAAGAATCCCAAGAAAGCTGATGTGTCAACATGCCACCTTTCTTCTTCCAGTTTGACACAGCTTATATGGAAAATAACCCATTTTGAGGGAAATTTGGGAGCAGGGACAAGTTTAAGGACTCAGGCCCCTCCAGGACTGGAGAGATGGGTTAAGAGCATGGGCTGCTCTTCCAGAGGAGCTGCGTTTGATGCCCGGCATCCACATGGCATCCGCATGGCAGCTCATGCCTCTGTAACTCCAATTCTAGGGGATTTGAAGCCCTCTTCTGGCCTTCACAAGCACTTCACGCGCATGGTACGCAGATACACACGTAGGCAAAATGCCCATACAACACATGCTAAAAAATCTAGGCCATGAATGGTGTTTTCATGCCTGTAATCCCCACACTGACATGAGAGGCAGGTGGATTTCTGAGTTGAGGCCAGCTTGGTCTACAAAGCAAGTTCCAGGACAGCCAGGGCTACAGAGAAACCCTGTCTTCAAAAAACAACAGATGATAAAGTTATTGCCATTACCCAGGACAGGGACTGTGATGGTTTCATACCGATGTTTGCTGTGACAAGGACAAAGTAGGAAGACTTCTGGGTATTTTAGTATTGCAAATGTTGACCATTTTAAAGGTGGAGCAGTGTGGGCTGTTTTTCACTCTTTTGGTTCTTTGTTCTCTGGGGGACCCCACCACCCAGCTCCCAAATAAATCACGTGGAGGTTTTGTCTTATGAATAGCTGGCCTTAACTTGGCTTGTTGCTAGCCAGCTTTTCTTAAATTATCCCACTTGTCTTTTGCTTCTGGACTTTTCCTTTTCTTACCTCTGGATATCTTACTTTCACTCCTACTCTGTGGCTGGCTGCGTGGTTAAGTGGCTGGCTCCTGGCGTCCTCCTCTCCTTGTTCTCTTGCTCCTTCTTTTCCCCAGATTTCTTCTTCTATATATTCTCTTTCCCTGCCAGCCCTGCCTATCCTTTCTCCTGCCTCGCTATTGGCCATTCAGCTCTTTATTAGACCATCAAGTGTTTTACACAGGCAAAGTAACACAGCTTCATGGAGTTAAACAAATGCAACATAAAAGAATACAACATGCCAGGCCGTTGTGGCACACACCTTTAATCCCAGCACTTGGGAGGCAGAGGCAGGTGGATCTCTGTGAGTTCGAGGCCAGCCTGGTCTCCAAAGCGAGTTCCAGAAAAGGTGTAAAGCTACACAGAGAAATCCTGTCTCAAAAAAAAAAAAAAAAAAAAAAAAGAATACAACACATCTTTGCACCATTAAAGCAAATGTTCCACAGCATAAACAAATGATTCTACATACAACAGAGCAGGGGAGAAACGATTGCCCTGAAAAATGAAATAAATGGATGATTGGAGTTGTCTTCATACAGAGGTCTCCCCCTCCCCCATGCTGGACAGGTGGCTGGCTTGATCTTACACAGGTCTACTGTGTGGTTGTTATAGTTAATCACATTTCTCACTATGTAGGCCAGGCTGACCTTGAACTCACAGAGAGATCCTCTTGCCTCTGCTTCCGACATGCTGGGATTAAAAGTGTGTTGTCATGCCTGGCCTCCATCTTTAAAAAAAATATCATTTCTATACCTCCCTTCCCCCCGAAAAAAGCTTTGGACCATAATTTTCATGTGTAATAATAATTATTATTATTATTGGTCTTTCGAGACAGGGTTTCTCTGTAGCTTTTGGAGCCTGTCCTGGACTAGCTCTGTAGACCAGGCTGGCCTTGAACCCACAGAGATCTGCCTGGCTCTACCTCCCAAGTGCAGATTACAGGTGTGTGCCACCACAGCCTGGCTATGCATAGTTATTTTTAAGGAGGCTAAAAGTGAAAGCAGATGTGCTTAGGACCACATAAAATACCCACTAGGCAAAGTCTTGCCTAGTTTTGTGCCACCCATAAGAATATAATTTGTGGGCTGGAGAGATGGCTCAAAGTTAAGAGCACTGGCTACTCTTCCAGAGGTCTTGAGTTCAATTCCCAGCAATCACATGGTAGCTCATGACCATCTATAATGAGATCTGGTGCCCTCTTCTGGCCTGCAGGGATGCATACGTAATAAATAAATAAATCTTTTAAAAAATGTCTTTCTTTATTTATATTTTATGTATGAGTGCTCTGCATATATACCTGCACACCAGAAGAGGGCATCAGATCCTATTATAGATGGTCAAAAGCCACCATGTGGGTGCTGGGAATTGAACTCAGGACCTCTGGAAGAGAGCCAGTGCTCTTAACCCCTGAGCCATCTCTTCAGCCCCCCAATAAATAAATCTTAAAAAAAAAAAAAAGAATATAATTTGTAACATGATGTTTTGGTTGGGGGCAGCTTGGTGAAGTGTCTAGGAAGTGTTAAGGGACAGTCCAAGTTTGTCCTATCTAGATGCAGAGGCTACAACAGGATTGGCTGGAGCAGGCTTCCATACTTAAACATGGAAGCGGGGTAGGGGGTGGGGGAGCAGTGCACAGTTCATGACTTCCATGGTAATGTGCAGGCCTAAGAAAGGCTGCCTTCATTTCAACCTGTCTTTTCAAGGTCGGGAAGCAAGTTAGTAAGGCTGAGTCTTACCGTCCTGTGAAAGTGGCTGTGGTACTTGGCATGGTGGCACAGGTCTTGACTCCTGGTACTCCGTAGGTGGACCTCTGAGGCCAGCCTGGTCTGCATAGTGAGTTCCAGGATAGCCAGAGCTACATAATAGAGACCCTGTCTCCAAAGAAACAAACAAACAAACAAATGGGAAAAAAAACAGAAAAAGGAAAAAAAAATGCACCGTGGGATACTGCTGCAAAGCAGGCTTAATTGACAATATCCTTTTTTTCTCTTTAGAACTGGTTTCAGAATAAAAGATCCAGGCTACCACCAAATTTGGAAGGCAAAAACTTGGCCGCCAGGAGAATGCAGAAGAGCCAAGACTGCAAGCTTACAGGCATACACCAGGATACCCAGACGCAAGTTCCCAATTACACCACTGAGCAAGTCTCTTATGTGCAGGTGGCTCCATGGAGTCTTGCTGTCTATTCTGTGGAGAACCAGGAAGCTTCTGATTCACGTGAGTCCTCGATTCAAAGCATCAGAATGAGATCAAGTGTTGCTGTATGGCATCCAGGCGCTCATGGAAGTGGATCTTCGCTCAACCTCACACCGACAAACTTTGTGCCTCCCCCTACGTGTGGGCATTATCCTATGGGTGACTGGCCTGAGACATGGGGAAGCCAGTGTTCTACGTCCTCTGTCTTTGGATGTGTTCCTAGTGTGCAAGGGCAGTGGCAGGTGGATGGTAACTATTCCCTGCTGTTTCCAGAACAGCAGCAGAATAATTGGGGAGACCAGGCACTACCGCCTCAGAGCTACCAAGAGAATTCCTTTGCAGGCTGGGTCATCGAGCAACAGAGTCACCGGGATTTAGGGTATCAGGACCAATTTGGTCCAAGTAATGGAGATGCAGCAGGCTTTCAGATGCAGCCTGCACCTCTGCAAGAGGCAGTCAGAGCACCAATGCCTCTTTGGCTAGATGGGCAGCAAGGGGCTGCCAACAGCTATGTATACTGCCCAGCAAGAGAGGGGTCCTATCAAAACATACCTGCAGGTTCCCCAAAGCTGTCCTGGGACCAGCCTGCAATGCATGAGCTGCAGGAATTTGAGTAGGATTGGGGCTAAGGTGGAGTCCAGGAATCTTACAAGCTTCTGTGAAACCCTTAACACTTAATAAAGATCCAGAATCTCCACATGTAGATGAATTTCTAAATGATCTTATTAAATAAAAAACATGGGGGGTTGTGGATTTAGCTCAGTGGTAGAGCGCTTGCAAGTGCAAGGCCCTGGGTTCAGTCCTCAGCTTTGGAGGGAAAAAAAGAAGAAAGAAAAACAACAACAACAATAATCAAACAACAACCAAAATATCATCACACCCCTGAGTGGTTCCCTATAACTTCCTGTACCCAAGAGGAAGCTTCATAAATAGGAATTATGACCCAGTCCTAGCTATAAGCTTACAGCTCCTATCCCCAAACTGGCAGGATTATCAATTTGGTTTTCAAGGGGGGAACTCCACCCTTTACTTGATTTTAAGTATGCATTGAATGTTATGATAGGACATAGTAATAGTATTTCTTTTCCTTTATAGGCAAATAAAGATTCAACTTCTTGAGCGGGTGTCATTGCCTGGCTCTTCAGACAGTTTCTATAGGTGTTTCCCAAGGATTTCTGTCAGCTCACAAGTGCCCCATCTGGATTTCAGATTTTCTTTCCTTTCACTCACTTAACAGAAGTGGGAGCCGTTGGTTGATTTCCTATGTGGTAGAAGTTAACCAAATTTCTAAAGCTCATCCACAGCAAAGCAGCTTGTAGGGAAGTCTGCTCATTTGCACTCCTATTACATTCTCCTCCCCCTGCCCCCACAACAGGGTTTCTATGTGTAGCCTTGGCTGTCCTGGAACTCACTCTGTAGATCAGGCTGGCCTGGAACTCAGAGATCTGCCTGCCTCAGCCTTCCGAGTGCTGGGATTAAAGGTGTGCACTACCACTGGTGGCTTATTCCACATTTTAAAAAAATAAACAGGTTAAAAGTATTTTTACATTTATTTATCATGAGGGGGCAGGCAGGGCTGTGTGCATGCATTCATGGAGGTCAAAGGACGGGTTGTGGGAGCATATTCTTGCACGGTGTAGGTTTTGAAGATCAAACCTTGGGTCTTTAGTGCAAGTGGCTGTACCAGCTGAGCCACCTTTATGGCCCAGCTAAGGGCTTTTCTCTCTGGAATGCATCAGTACATCCGACAGCTAACAGCTGTGGTGCTGGGATGTGAGCCCAGGGCCTGTGCAAACACTGACAAATATTTTTCTCACTAAAAGATATAGCAAGAGGGTTGGAGAGATGGCTAAGCAGTTAAAAGCACTTGTTGCTCTTTCAGGGGACCAAGATTCAGTTCCCAGCACTCTCGGGGTGGCTCACAACTTTCTGTAATGCCTTGTGACTTTTGAGGGTACCAGGCATACATGTGGTGCACATATATACTTGCAGGCAAAACACTCCTAAACATAAAATTTAATTAAAAAAAAAAATGTTAGCCAGTAAGCAAGGCAGGCACTCAGAATGGCACCCATATTTAATGCACCTGCAAATATGGCTTTTACTTTTATTTTCAGGAAAAAACTAGGGATCCAGCTGAGCTAGGCCAGAGGCATTCCTGCCCTATTACTATAATCTTTTACACATGGGCTCCATGACGTGAAGCTAAACATGCCCAAATATGTCTATTCTGGGTTGTTCTTAAATTGTGACGTTAAACCCAGCATGCTCAGGAATGCACCAACTCCTGTGAGCATGTGTAGGCTCCCTGGATAAAACCTCCAAGCTGCCCTTTGTTCCAGGAGGGTATTGCTTTGGAAATAACTCATGTGCTGTCTTTGCCTGTTGCAGGTAATATATCTCCCCACTCTTTTAAATCTTGGCTATCTATCATTGTTTTGTCTTTGCTCCTACAAAGATGTGAACTCGTACCCAGTTAAAGAATTTCATGAAATTTCAAATACAGGAGCATATATTATGAGCTCTCATCTTTATATTGCACTTTGGCCAGTTAGAATAACATCCTCCAAGTTCACCCATGGTTTGAACAACAGGGTTTCTTTGTTAGAACTAGGAGTATTTGGGACAGGAGTCTTGCCATGTTGCCTAGGATGGTCTATGATTGGACCCTCAGTACTATTGAGCTAGGCTGATCCAAGACATTCCCTACATCCCTGTTTACAGAGAAGAAATGTCGTTTATTATCTGAAAGCAGAACTGTGTTTGGCAAGGCCAGTGATGGCCTGGGGCCAGGGTCCTGGGGGAGCTGCTACTTCATCCTGAGAATTCAACTCCTCCCACATAGAGCGCTATGTTTATCAGTCCCAAGGCTCAGTGTCTTCTGAATGCTGTTGAGATAGCTTGTGTCCCTTTGTGCGACACTTGATTAACTTCCTGCTGGCTTTGTCCCATCTCCCCCCTCCCCCCCCCCCAAAACCATATAGAAGAAGTTGTACTTCTTGTTTGTCTTGTTTTGTTTTTGGAGGCAGGGTTTCTCTGTGTATCTTTGGCTGTCCTGGAACTCACCCTGTAGACCAGGCTGGCCTTGAACTCACAGAGATCCTCCTGCCTCTGCCTCCCGAGTGCTGGGGATTAAAGGCGTGTGCCACCACCGCCCGGCCTAGAAGTTGTACTTCTTAATAAGATTAAAGATTTCTTGACGGCAGCTTTCCCATCTTCTCTATCCTCACACCTTGGTTCACTCGCTCTCAGGAACCTGACATTGAAGAACTACCTACTGCACTAGGTCAGACTACAGTGATCCTCCGGTGTCAACCTGGAGTAGCTGGGACTACAGGTATGTGCCATGATCCCTTGCTAATTTCCTTAACTGAAAGGCTGAATAGCATCATTCACTTTTATCTACTCACCCGACGATGACTACTTAACACTGGGTGCCGTACAATGATGTTCTCGGGAGACATATGTTGGTAGAAAATGAACTAAGCTGGATAAGACTTCATTTGCTGTTAAGTAACAGTTATGCGGAGGATGCATCGGCAGCTTTGAACAAACTGTCAAAGGTAAGATGTAAAAAAACACAGTGGCCTGTCATGTCGCAGGGAACCTCTATGATTGTTGTTGAGCATCATGACATTGCCGTCCCCAGCATTTCCTGAGATGGCTTGTATGATCTTTTCTCAGTGCTTGGTTCAACAGCAATGGCTTAGTGTCAAGAGCTGGGTTCAGTGAGGCCCCAAGTGCTTGTTATGCAGAAGCACCAAATGCAAGTCAATGATTCTGTTTTAAACAACTTGGAGTAGCCAGGTGGTGGTGACCCGCACCTTTAATCCCAGCACTCCAGAGGCAGAAGCTGGCGGATCTCTGAGTTACAGGCCAGTCTGGGCTACAGAGTGAGTTCCAACTCTCGAAGTTGCCTTCCTTCTATTCCTCACTAAGAAAAACACAGCGGTGATCTTGTATACAACAGACAGTCTCTAGCTCCAAATGAGATATCCAAACAAGTTGGGAACCATTTTTCTTTAATATGGGCTATTGTCTTTCTTTGGTGACTAGGTGAAGTTTAAGTTCTGTTGAAAGGAAAAATAAGTTTAAATTATATGAGTGAGTATAAAGAACAAAGCAATGAGAATGATTTGAAAATTGGGTTGCTCTTAGTCAGAACAATTTCTAAGAGTTGTGGCTAATAACAGACATAGTAGCATTTAAAGAAAACAAATGGAGGAGAGAATTCAACTGGTTCCAGCTTAATTATAAAGTCAGAGTGTTGACTTTCAGTCACCAAGATAGACAACTTAAAAATTTAAAATATTTGTTTTGGGTCATATAAATTGTCTGTCTTTAGTTTGTTTTGTTTTTTGTTTTTTGTTTGTTTTTTTGTATGTGTGTGTATGGGTGTCTTGCCTGCTTATATGTTCATGCAGTGTTTAAAGAAACCAGAAGAGGGCACTGGAGTCCATTGGAACTGGAAGTACAAATGGTTTATGGATGTTATGTGGGTCCTGGGGATTGATCCTTGGTCCTCCAGAAGAGTAGTCAGTGCTCTTAACCACTGAACCATCTTTTTAGCCCCCCCCTCTTTTTTTTTTGAAATAAGGTCTCTTGTATCCCAGGCTAGCTCAGAATTCCCTATGTATCAAACTTACAATGTAGCTGAGGATGACCTTGAACTTCTGATTCTTCTGCCTGTACTCCCTTAGAGCTGGTATGTGCCATCATACTTAGTCAGTGCAGTGCTGTGGGTTGAATTTAGGGCATTGCGTATAGTGGGAAAGCGTACCCTGAGTGAGCCAGCTTCCTCCAGTTAGGCTGTATCCTAAAGATCCTACCACCTCCCAACAGCACCATAAGCATTTCTAGCATATAGCCCCTGAGGACATTTGATATCCAATGTAAAATATAATATAATGTTTATTTATTTATTGATTGATTGATTGATTGATTTAATGCTTATGTTTTATGACAGAATTCCATGTGGTTTGCTGTGCCTGGTTTAGTAGAGGAGGTTATCTTAAATCAATGGGCTCACAAATTTTGTTGAGCAATCCCTAAAATCATGAGAGCACCTGAGCAAACACCTACCCATGATTCTTTTTTCCCCTCTTCTCAACATGTAGCTCTGGCTGTCCTAGAACTCACTATGTAGACCGTGCTGGCCTTGAACTCACAGAGATCCACCTATTTCTACCTCCTAGGTGCTAGGATTGAAGGCACGTGCCACAGTGCCAGGTTATTGACCAGGTGGTTGTTTAGATTTTGAGCTGGACAGAATGACAGACAGGAGGAAACATTTCACGTAGAAGACGGATTTTGCCAGGTGTGGTGGTGCACATCTTTAGTCTCAGCACTCAGGAGGCAGAAGAAGGTGGATCTCTGAATTCGAGGCCAGCCTGGTCTACTGAACAGTTCCAGGACAGCCAGGGCTACACAGAGAAATCCTGCCTCAAAACAAGCAAACAAAAACAAAATAAAACAAAAACCCAAAATAAAATGAAAGAAGGACTCTTCGCCCTTCAAATTTCACATCAATTATTAGCAAAGGGCTGCAACATACAGTAATAATAAATGTATTTCTGGGACTGTTGAGAGATAGGATCATAGACTGACCTCTGTGATAGATCATTAGCTTGTAAGCAGGACTGGAACACAGTTTAAAGTTTTTGCCCAGGGGCTGGAGAGATGGCTCAGAGGTTAAGAGCACTGACTACTCTTCCAAAGGTCCTGAGTTCAATTCCCAGCAACCACATGGTGACTCACAACCATCTGTAATGAGATCTGGCATCCTCTTCTGTATACATAATAAATAAATAAATAAATCTTTAAAAAAAAGTTTTTGCTCTGTAAATTGTGAGGATCAGAGTCAGATTCCTAGAACTCTTGTACAAATGCTGTTAGTAATCCCAGCACTCGGGAGGTCGAGACAGATCCCTGGGGCAGGTGTGCTAGTTAGACTGTAATTCACTGTGTAGTGCTATGAAAATGAATGGCCTCCAGAGCGAGGGGAAGTCTATGGTGAAGCTTCTCTATCTTGCACCCTCTCAGTCTATTCCACCTGCTTGGGATGCTTTGCAGTGAGTTAGTGAAAGGACTGAGCATTTCTAGAATTTTCATTTGTTGTTGTTATTCAGAATGCATGTCTCTTTGAATTTCTCATTCAAACTGCTGTATTTCTTATCCAAATGATTCTATCTCTCGTGTGTCATAGTTACTTGTCTCATTGCTAGGACAAAATACTTGGAAAAGGCCCACCAAGGAAGGAAGGGATTCCATCCACCAGTGCAGGGAAGGTTATAGTGGTGCGATCAGAAGGCAGCTGGTCATCTGGCATTCACAGGCAGGAAGCAGTGAGTGATGGTGGCTGATGATTGCCTGATCTCGCCTTTATTCGGAACAGGACTCCGGTCCATGTTAGGGTGACTCCTTCTTCAGTTAGCCCAATCAACCCCTCAGAGGCAGGCTCAGAAGCACCCACGTGTGTGCCCGGACTGATTCCGAGGTGTCTGTCCCTGGGAGGTTCTAGATTCTATGAAGTTGACAGTCAACACTACCACCATACCTCTCCTGTCCCCACAGGCTCATATCATAATGTAAAATACAGTCAGCCCAACTTTAAAATCCCCCAAACCAACAATTCCAGCACAAAACCCCCCCCCAAGTCCAAGTCTCATCTAAGTCTTAGAACAGTCTCTCTCTTTTTAAAATTTATTCTGTATGCATTATAAATTTAAATATATTCATACAGTACATCCTGACTATAGATAGTCCCCTCCCTCCATTACTCCCACACCTCCCTTCTCCCCTGGATCCACTCCTCTTCCACTTCCCTTCAGAAAAGAGCAGGCCTCCCAGGGATGTCAACAGAACACAGTATAATGGTACAGCAAGACACAATAAGACTAGGCACAATACCTCATGTCAAGGCTGGGCGAGGCAACCCAGTAGGAGGAAAGGGTCCAGAGACACCCCTACTCCCAATGTTAGGGATTAGGACAATCTCTCTCTCTCTCTTTCCTTTTGTTTGTTTGTTTTCGAGACAGTGTTTCTCTGTGTAGCTTTGCACCTTTCCTGGATATCACTGGATAGCCCAGGCTAGCCTCAAACTCACAGAGATCTGCCTGGCTCTGCCTCCGGAGTGCTGGGATTAAAGGTGTGTGCCACCACAGGCTACAATCTCTCTTTTAAAAGATTTATTATTTACTTATTATGGATACAGTGTTCTGCCTGTATGTATGCCTGCACACCAGAAGAGGGCACCAGATCTCATTATAGATGGTGGTGAGTCACCACCTGGTTACTGGGAATTGAACTCAGGACCTCTGGAAGAGCAGCCAGTGTTTTTTGTTTTTTGTTTTTTTTTTTTTTTTTTTTGGTTTCTCGAGACAGGGTTTCTCTGTGTAGCTTTGTGCCTTTTCTAGATCTCACTCTGGCCTCAAACTCACAAAGATCCACATGGCTCTGCCTCCTGAGTTTTGGGATTAAAGGCATGCACCACCACCGCCCGGTTTATTGAGTATTTTTGCATCAGTGTTCATGAGGGAGATTGGTCTGTAGTTCTCTTTCTTTGTTGCATCTTTGTTTGGCTTGGGAATCAGGGTAATTGTGACCTCATATAAGGAGTTTGCTAATGTTCCTTCTGTTTCTATTGTGTGGAACAATTTGAAGAGTATTGGCATTATCTCTTCTTTGCAGATCTGGTAGAATTCTGCCTTGAAACCATCTGGTCCTCGGCTTTTTATTGGTTGGGAGACTTTTAATGACTTTCTATTTCCTTAGGGGTTATTGGTCTATTTAAATAGTTTATCTGGTTTTGATTTAACTTAGGTATGTGGTACCTATCCAGAAAACTATCCATTTCTTTTAGATTTTCCAGTTTTGTGGTTTTTGAAGTATGACCTGATGATTCTCTGGATTTCCTCAATGTTAGTTGTTATGTCTCCCTTTTCATTTCTGATTTTGCTAATTTGGATGCTCTCTCTATCCATTGGTTAGTTTGGATAAGGGCTTGCCTATCTTGTTGATTTTCTCAAATAACCAATTCTTTGTTTCATTGATTCTTTGTATTGTTGTCTTTGTTTCTATTTTTGATTTCAGCTCTCAATTTGATTATTTCCTGGCATCTATTCCTCCTGGGTGACTTTGCTTCTTCTTGTTCTAGAGCTTTCAGGTGTGCTGTTCAGTCAGTAGTGTGAGATTTCTCCAGCTTCTTTATGTGGGCATTTAGTGCTATGAATTTCCCTCTTAGCACTGCTTTCATAGTGTCACATAAGTTTGGGTATGTGGTATATTCATTTTCATTGATCTCTAGGAAGTCTTTAATTTCTTTCTTTATTTCTTCCTTGACCCATTGGTGATTCAGTTGAGCATTATTCAGTTTCCATGAGAGTGTAGGCTTTCTGTAAGCTTTTTTTTTTTTTAAGCTGAGGATTGAACCCAGGGCCTTGAGCTTGCTAGGCAAGCACTCTACTACTGAGCTAAATCCCCAACCCCTGTAATTTTTGTTGTTGTTGAAATCTAACTTTAAACTATGGTGGTCTGATAGAACACAGGAGGTTATTCCAATTTTTTTGTATCTGTTGAGATTTGCTTTGTGGCCGAGTATATGGTTGATTTTAGAGAAGATTCCATGGGGTGCTGAGATGAAGGTATATTCTTTTTTCTTTCAGATGGAATGTTCTGTAGATATTGATTAAGTCCATTTGAGTCATAATATCAGTTAAGTCCCTTATTTCTCTGCTAAGTTTCAATTTGGCAGATCTGTCCAGAGGTGAAAGTGGGGTGTTGAAGTCTCCCACTATTAATGTGTGGGGTTTTATGTGTGATTTAAGCTTTAGTAATGTTTCTTTTACATATGTGGCTATCCTTGTGCTTGGGGCATAAATGTTTAGAATTGAAACTTGGTGGATCTTTTCTGTGATGAGTATGTAATGTCTTTCTTGATCTCTTTTGACTGATTTTAGTTTGAAGTATATTTTGCTGGATATTAGGATGGCTACACCAGCTTGCTTCTTAAGACCATTTGATTGGAAAGATTTTTCCCAGCCTTTTATTCTGAGGTAGTGTCTATCTTTGAATTTGACATGTGTTTCTTGTATGCAGCAGAAAGATGGGTCCTGTTTTCGTATCCAATCTGTTAGCCTGCATCTTTTTATAGATGAATTAAGTCCATTGATATTAAGGGATACTAATGACCAGTGATTGTTAGTTCCTGTTATCTTTTGGTGGTAGTGTGTGTGTACTTCTCTTCTTTGGGGTTTACTGCTGTGGTGTTATCTATTGCCTGTGTTTTCAAGGGTGTATCTGACTTTCTTAGGTTGGAATTTTCCTTCTAGTGCTCTCTGTAGGGCTGGATTTGTGGATAAGTATTGTTTAAATCTGGTTTTGTCTTGGAATGTCTTGTTCACTCCGTTTATAATGATTGAAAGTTTTGCTGAGTATATTAGTCTAGGTTGGCATCCATGGTCTCTTACTATCTACATTACATCTGTCCAGGACCTTAATGGCTTTCAAAGTCTTCATTGAGATATCGGGTATTATTCTGATGGGTTTGGCTTTATAAGTCACTTGGTCTTTTTCCATTGCTGCTCTTAAATTGTTTTTTTATTCTGTAAGTTTAGTTGTTTAATTATTATGTGGTGAGGAGACTTTTGGGGGGTCTAGTCTGTTTGGTGTCCTATAGGCTTCTTGTATCTTCATAGGTATTTCCTTCTTTAAGTTGGGAAAGTTTTCTTCTATGATTTTGTTGAATATATTTTCTGTGCCTTTGAGTTGGTATTCTCCTTCCTCTATCTCCATTATTCTTAATTATTATTCTTTTCATGGTGTCCCAGTTTTCTTGGACATTTTGTGTTATGACTTTCTTGGCTTTGGTATTTTCTTTGACTGATGAATCTATTTCCTCTATTTCCAGCATTCCCTCTGTTTGAGTCTTCTTCATTGTTTCAATTTCCCTTTTTAGGTCCTGAACTGTTTCCCTCACCTGTTTAATCGCTTTTTCATGATTTTCTTTCTTTCTTTCTTTCTTTCTTTCTTTCTTTCTTTCTTTCTTTCTTCCTTCCTTCTTTCCTTTCTTCCTTCCTTTTTAAAGATTTATTTATTATGTATACAGTGTTCTGCCTGCATGTGTCCCTGTAGGCCAGAAGAGGGCACCAGATCTCATTACAGGTGGTTGTAGAGCCACCATGTGGTTGCTGAGAATTGAACTCAGGACCTCTGGAAAAGCAGTCAGTGCCTTTAACTGCTGAGCTATCTCTCCAGCCCTCATGATTTTCTTTAAGGGATTTATTGATTTCTTCTAATTTTTTATTTGTCTTTTCCTCTTTATAGATTTCTTCCACTTTTTTGTTTGTCTTTTCCTCAATTTTTTTCTTTTCTTTCTTTCTTTCTTTTTTTTTTTTTTTAAAGATTTATTCATTTAATATGTATACAGTGTTCTGTCTGCCTGTTTGCCTGCATTCCCAAAGAGGGCATCAGATCTCATTACAGGTGCTTGTGAGCCACCATGTGGTTGCTGGAAATTGAACTCAGGACCTCTGGAAGAGCAGCCAGTGCTCTTAACCACTGAGCCATCTCTCCAGCCCCCATGATGCTATTCTTTTTTGTTTGTTTGTTTGTTTGTTTGTTTGTTTGTCTGAGACGGGTTTCTTTGTGTAGCTTTGTGCCTTTCCTGGAACTCGCTTTGGAGACCAGGCTGGCCTCAGTTCACAAATATCCGCCTGGCTCTGCTTCTTGAGTGCTGGGATTAAAGGCGTGTGCCACCACCACCTGGCACATGATGCTATTCTTAAGGTTACTTTCTTCTGCTTCTTCTTCCTTATGCTATTTAGATCTTGATTTGGAGGAGGGCTAGGTTCTGGTGCTGCTGTATTGTTCTTTATGTTGTTATATGTGCTTCTGCCATGACGTCTGCCCATCTACTTCTCTAATAGGTATAAAAGGTGCCTGTGTCTGAGCGAGTTGCTGTTGGTCCACTCTGTGCTTGTTGTGTCTGTG
This sequence comes from Onychomys torridus, assembly GCF_903995425.1. NCBI lineage: Eukaryota > Metazoa > Chordata > Mammalia > Rodentia > Cricetidae > Onychomys > Onychomys torridus. The sequence continues at coordinate 30,730,834 of NC_050451.1, forward strand.
TCTCAGGGGGCCCATCTGGGTCCTATCTTAGCTCCTGGTCTAATTGGAGCAGGTAGATTCTGTGTCTCAGGGAGCTTCTCTTGGGTCAACCCAAGCTAGTTGATTCTGTGACTCATGGATCTGCTCTTGGTCTTATCAAGCTGACAGATTCTGTGTTTCAGGAAGCCTCTCTTTGTCCAACAAGAGGTGGTAGATTCTACTTCTCAGAAAGCCACTCTTGGTCTAATGAGGGCTGGCAGATTCCCTGTCTCCTGAAGTTACTCTTGGTTCAATGATAGCTCTTTGTCCAATGGGAGCTCTCTCTAGGTCTGAATAGAGCTGGGGGTGGGGGTCTCCAAGCCTCAGGAAGTGGCTGGGGTCTCAGGCGGATGGGTATGGGGACAGGGTGTGTAGATTGCAGGGTCTGCTGGGGGGTCTTGGTGGGGAGGGGCCTTCCTGAAGGAGCCCTGCCTGCTGGCCAGCAACTGGCACTGAGTTGGGCACGCAGCCAGTGCTCTTATAACCTCTTGGGCTGCCTTTCCAGCCCCAGGACAATCTCTTATCTGAGCTCCCATAAAATAAAAATAAGTTACATACTTCCAACACACAGTGACATAAAATAGACATTTTCATCCAAAGGGGAAAAATGGGGGGATAGCAAGAAATGACTGGACCAAAGCTGGACTAAAACCTAGCAGGAAAACACTGAATTCTTTATCTCCAAATGGGACACTTGGGGCCATGATGGAATTTCTTGCCCTTCATGCTGGCTCTACTCCATGCCTGCAGCTTTTCTTGGCATCTCCAGCACACAGGGGCTTCATTTTCACCGCATCACGCAATGGGCTCTCAGGATCTCTTTGGCAGGACTCCAACTCTCTGCCATGTATTGCCTGGCATTAGCAGTTCTTTGGAATCGTGCTGTGAGACTCCACACTTCAGTCATGTATCTTTCATGCCTCCAAAATGAAAACCATGTTAACAAGCTGCCAGGTTCTTCCTTGGACCACAGTTGCATTGGGATTTGTGTGAAGCATGTTTGTAGGAGTGTACTTTTTTTTAAAAACAGGGACCCTTTCAACATTCCCAGATTAGATGCTATCTCTCCAAGTTAATTTGCATTTTCATGTCGATCTTACCCTCAGAATACCTTTCTGCTGTTCCAGGTCAGGGCATCAGATCTCTCCCCTCTTCCCCTGGTATATGTATGTATGTGTGGCATGATGCATGTATGTATGCATGTTTGTGTGGGCAAACATGTGAGTGGGTGTATATGCATATGTGTCTTCATGCATTTGGAAGCCCAAGGTTGATATTGGGCACCATCCTACAGTGATCTGCACAGGACAGTACATTGAGGAAGATTATTTTTAAAAATTACTGTGCACTAGGCAGCGGTGGCACACACTTTTAATCCCAGCACTTGGGAGGCAGAGCCAGACAGATCTCTGTGATTTTGAGGCCAGCCTGGTCTACAGAGCGAGATCCAGGACAGGCACTAAAACTATACAGAGAAACCCTGTCTCGAAAAACAAAACAAATTATTGTGCCTATATGGACGTCAGTGCACTTTGTGAATGCCTGGTGCCCTTGAGGCCAGACGAGGGCATTGGATCTCCTAGAACTCCAGTTACAGATAGTTGTGAGCCACTGTGTGGGTGCTGAGACTCCTCTGTAAGGGCAGCCAGTGCTCCTAAGCCCTGAGTCATCTCTCTAGTCCTGAGCAAGGATGTTTTGATGAATCTAGAACTTAGTTTTTTGAGTAATTTGAACTTCAGTCCTCATCTTCCCAGGGCTCTCTTTCAAGGTGCTAACCTGCTCCTTGCCTCCACATACACAGATGTTTTGTTGTCTGCATGCTCCTTGTCTGAAACTTGAGTCCTGCTCACACCCCTTTCCTTGGCAAACTCCACATTTTTCTTCTTTCTACCCACCTCCTGCTCTCTCTTGCTGTAAACCTGGATAAGAGTAGTGAGCAGGGGCTGGGGATTTAGCTCAGTGGTAGAGTGCTTGCCTAGCAAGCGCAAGGCCCTGGGTTTGGTTCTCAGCAGGGGGCGGGGGGGGGGGGATGAGTAGTGAGCAGCTACCATTGCACAAACGGAATGTTATCCCATCCTGGAACTCCCCTGCCAAGCAAATTGCTCATCATATTAAAACCCAGCCATACTTGTGTTCTCAGAAATGGGCATGCTGCAGCTTCTTTGTCACAAGGTCATGTGACTGGCTTAGCCAGTGTCTGACAGAATCCTTGTTGCCTTAACCTCATGCATAAGCTGGACCATCTCTGTTTACCTTTCCCTCAGCATTCTTCCCCCTCCCCCTTAGAGACAGGATTTCTCTGTGTAGCCTTGGCTATCCTATTCATTCAGTAGACCAGGCCAGCCTTGAACTCACAAGAGATCTGCATGCCTCTGCCTCCCAAATACTGGGATTAAAAGCAAGTGCTACCACCGCCCAAGCTAACCTCAGCATTCTTGCTTTCTAAATTCCCACCAGAATGGCCTATCATGCTCCGCTACAATATTCAAGGTGTTTCCTGTCTTGATTTAAAACTCTTCCCCATTCCTCTTGCAAAAAACAAAACAAAACAAAACAAAAAAACAAACAAAAACAAAAACAAAAAAACAGCCTGACTTCCTAGTACGGATTTTCTGTATTGGTTACTTGGTATAAGCATTGGATACTCTCGGCTTCCTCACCATGGACACAATGTGTCCAGCCGTGTCCTGCTCCTGCCTCCAAGCCTTCTGCACCTTGTGAGCTGTGGACTGTAGAGAGGCAAACCAAAATAAACCCTCCCTTCCTGAAGTGACATTCATCACAATAAGAGAAGTGAACAAGCAATACCTTTTCACTCATGCTTTCATGGAACTCTTGAAATCTTTTTAAAACTAGACTTTTGATTTTTTGTTATTTCAGCCATTCTAACATCTGTGGATTTAGTTACTATGGAGAATGAACTTTTCTTTTTTTTCTTTTTTTTCCAGACAGGGTTTCTCTGTGTAGCTTTGCTCCTTTCCTGGATTTCACTCTGTAGACCAGGCTGACCTTGAACTCACAAAGATCCGCCTGCCCCCCCCCCCCCCCCCAGTGCTGGGATTAAAGGCGTGGGCTACCACCACCCGGTTTAATTTTATTTTTATCTGTGTGTGTTTGCCATACATGTGCAGTTGTGGGCTGCCTCATGTGTGTGCTAGCAACCAAACCCTGGTCCTCTGCAAGAACAGTAAATAAGCATCTAAACTGCTGAGCCAGCTCTCCAGTTCCTGCTGGAGTTCTTCCTAGTGAGCAGCCTTCTCTTGAGGCTTCAGTGTCTGCACCAACTCAGAGTGGAAAAAATAAACCATCAGAACAGCAATAAAGTCAAAACAAATCTGATGTAGAAGTACAATAAAAATCAAATATCTAGCCACTATACAATGAATAATCCTAGAAAAGCTATCAAAATGTCAGAATGGACTATAGTTAAAAATTAATGGGGCTAGAGAGAGGGCTAAGCTTGTTTGTTGGGTGATCACAAGGCCCAGAGTTCAGACCCATGGATCCATGGATCAAACGGCATCCAGTACATGCCAGTAACCTTAGCTCCAAGGGGGACAGAGACAGGAGGATTGCTGGGACTTTCTGGCTCCTAGTATAGCTGAGAACATGATCCTCAAGCTCGGGGAGAGACCTTGACTCAAAGGAATGGGCAGAGAGAGAGAGAGAGAGAGAGAGAGAGAGAGAGAACAAGAACATCCAGTGTCCTCTCCTGACCTTCATGGACACACATAGGTTCAGGTACCTGTGTATACACACACACACACACACAGGCAGATACACACAAAGAAATAAAGAATTAAATAAATCTTTTTTTTTTTTTTTTTTTTTTTGAGCTGAGGATCAAACCCAGGGCCTTGCACTTGCTAGGCAAGCGCTCTACCACTGAGCTAAATCCCCAACCCCAAATCTTTTTTAAAAATGTAATAAAGCTATAGAATGCTGAGAGACTCAAAGTCTCTGAATCCAACAGTCCCATTAGTGCTGCCAGTTTGGGCCCGAGAAGCATCTTTTTGCAACGGGTGGTAGTTACTGCAGAGACTCCTAACTGGTTTAAGTGTGAGCCTAAGTGACCATTGATTGCTCACCCTAAATCATGCCCTCCAAAGGTTCAAAAGAGGGGATGGGAGAAAAAAGCCCCAAGAGCTGAGAGAAGGGGCAGAGTGTATAAAAACATCTGGGCCAGACATGGTCACTGTGCTCTTGAACACTCGGCAGCCATGACTCCCCACTAAGACCGGGCTTGTCCATATTCTGCCACGAGGGGTTGGAGGAGGACTTGAGAGCCTTGCTGCTTCCCGAGGAAGTACAGTCAATGGTTGCTTACAGAAGGACAGCTCTTTTCTGCAACGGCCACTGGTAAGCTGAGAAAACAGGGCAAACGCAAACATGTATTCTGTTTTCTGAATGTGGACACAGCTGCCCGCTGCTTCTGCACCTCTCTCATTCCTGCTACTCTGTGCTTCCTAGAGCTGTAACCCAAGATAAACCTTTTTGTTAGATATTTTGTCTCAGCAGCAAGACAAGCAACCGGGATGAACACGGTCAACCACATTCATTATGTGTGTGCATGGAGATGACACAAAGAAACCCATGGTTATGTATAAGTAATGCACACTAATAAAAAGTCTCAGTAAAGATAAAGGTGGTAATAAAAGAATGAAATTGAGGAGGCAAAGAAAAGGGAAAAGAGATGAAATGAGGTAAGGGAAGCAGCAAGGCTCTCAAGTCCTCCTCCAACCCCTCGTGGCAGAATATGGACAAGCCCCGTCTTAGTGGGGAGTCATGGCTGCCGAGTGTTCAAGAGTACAGTGGCCATGTCTGGCCCAGATGAAAAGGCGGTGGTGGTGCACACCTTTAATCCCAGCACTTGAGAGGCAGAGGCAGGCAGATCTCTGAGTTCGAGGCCAGCCTGGTCTACAGAGTGAGTTCCAGGACAGCCAAGGTTACACAGAGAAACCCTGTCTGGAAAAAAACAAAAACAAACAAACAAAAAGATGAGAAAGGAATATGAGGAAAATGACAGAGATATGAATATGAATTAAAAATTTAAAGTAAGTAAAATTAGTGATAAAAGAAGAGAAATAAAAAATTAAAACATCAATAAAATAAAGTAGAAACATAATTTACTACAAAGAAAAAAAGTGAGGAGGCAAACCCAGGAACTTCCTTCTAGGTTCATTTAGTACTTTTAGAATCTGCCAGATGGAGGGAGGGTGCTAAGTCAGTGCTGAAACCTGTGGAAAGCCTCCTGCTTATGCGGAGGGAGGTCTGCCTGGGTCAGAGATACACTCCATTAGCTTCCCTTCCCTGGCAGCTGCTGCTGGCCACAGTAAGCTTTGCAGCCTATGGGCCAGGCAGCTTCCCAGCCCATAGATGCCCACCCCTTAGATTTGCCCATCCAGCAGTGGCAAATGTCCAAGCCTAGGGGTGTCCCCGGAGTGTTTATCAGAGTGGGAAATCAAGGAGTGCTGATTTCTTCACAGGGTGGGGGATGGCAAGCTGTCTGCCTGGTTCTGGGCATGCAGCCCCAGCCCAGCAGCAAACCTCTATGTTGGAAATGGAGCCATCTGCCAGTTCTGGGCTCTTGGCGCTTTGTTTCATTAGGCGGCAGACCAGAGGCAACTCCAGAGGCCGAGGAATCCGCCAGCCAGGACTTGGATCTCTCTGTGTCTTTGCTGGGATCCACCGGCTGTGGGGCCTGCTCTCAGCTCTCAGGGAGGGGCGCCCCCGCTGAGCTCCCGCCCCTAAAACTTCCCAGCCCGCCCAAGTCCGACCCTCGGTCTTTGCCTCTACGCCTGGTAACCGTCAGCCTCTCTGGCTCTGGTGGAGTGGCCCTATGCTCGCTGACTTGTGACTGTTCCTTGTTTTCCGAGTTCCAGAGTAGCCTAGTCTCAAACAATAGGTCCTTTCTCCACCAGGCATCTGGTAGAGCCCTGCACTCCTGAAACACCGGGTTGGGTAGGGGTTTGGATGCAGGGACTGGATGCAGGATTGCTTCTCCGCAGCTAGCGGGGGCCCCCACCGGAGGAGGCATTGCCGCCCCTCCCCCAACTGGATTAAGGCTTGTGAGAACTGTGGGTTTATCCTGCAGCTGGGACTGCCAGTCTTTTGTCACCAGAGCTGACAGGCTTACGCGTGGCTGGGGTTCCTGCTCTTCTTTCCCCCTGCGGGGATGGGGACGGCAGATTGCTTCCGTCTGTCCTTGCCAGAGCCTTTCTGTTTTCCCATCCCTTTTCATCTGTCCTGTTACTTCTTTCTGTTGCTCTTCCTTTCTTTCTGTCCTGGGAATACGGTCTGTCCTTTGTTACCCTGACTCTTCTGTCCTGGAGTTGCATGGAGGAAGCGTCCAGTCCGCCATCTTACCCCAGAAAGCAAAACATTTTTCTTTTCTGATACAGTAGGGAAGAGGGTATGTGGAGGGGAGAGGAGGGACGAGGTAGTATCAGAGGGACACCAAGTTGCTGCTGGAGAGATGTTTTCCACATCCTTCAGTTTGAGATGCGATTCCCCTAATTAGGTAATTTCTGCTGCCTGACAAGAACACCTAGGCTAGATCCCCATCTCTCCTTAATTTGCAAATGCATAGGGGGATCAGGGGCTACTGGGTTTTCCCTTGCTTTACCATATGGGTAGGATCCTGTGGGTCTAGATAGTCTTTTTTTTTCCATACACATTTTTTTTCATTTGTCACGTGGCTTTTTTGGACCTAACACTGGTATCATACAGAGATATCTGTAGCACACTCCATAAAGGTTAATTAATGCAACTGATTTCTGGGTCTTCCAATTATAGTCTGTTTTTTTCTTTGTTATCCTAAATATTTTTTAAGTGAAAACAACAATGTATTTTATGCCAAGCCACAAGAATATATCTTGTCAACAAAACACATTTTTAACAATATGTATATATTGAAATGTGACTTTTGGCTGCACTCAGTAGAAAATTGGCAATATTAAATGTTCAAACAATTTTGAAAAATTAACGTCTGACTATAATGTAAAACAAACTAGAAAACTTGATGGTAGAATACCTAGACTTTATAGGATTGGTGGAGATGTGTGTGATGGTTAAAATGATCACTGCCTCTACAGGGTCTGGGCTCACTTAGAGGTAGTAAGCTCCTGGCACACCTGTGAGTTATCTTGCTTAGGTTAATTGGGGTGGGCAGACCCACTTTCAAAAGAGGCCACTCGGTTCCTGGGACTCAGGCTTGGGTCCTGGACTGCACTGAAAAGGAGAAAGCTAGCTGAACAGCAACATCCTTGGCTGTCTTCTTCCTGACTTCGGAAACAATGTGACCAGCTGCTTCAGGCTCCTGCTGCCTTGACTGCCCTGCATGGTGGACTGACTGTGCCCTGGAACTGTGAGCCTGAATGTACCCTTCCTTTCTTAAACTGCTTTTCATCGGGGTATTTTATCACAGCCTGAAAAGTAACTAAGACAGTTTGTTTCTCAGATGCCCCGAGCCGATCAGCACTTCTAAAGCATGAACTGTCTTTTTCTTTAGCAGCAGGGACAGCTGAAATGATTTCCCATTAGCAGTTTTAATTCCGCTATTACTTTCCACAGAGACACAACAGCTATACCAGCTTGGCATGCCTATGCCTCGTCTAAGCTATTCTTAGATGCAAATAAAAGACAGCAGTAAGGTCATACTTCTAACTTTCTATAACTCGCCCTGAACACATTTACTCAGAATGACAAGGTTCTTGGGTGAGGTTCATTCTCTTCTTACCATACATTGAATGTGGGTATATAAAGTTGTTATGTATTCATGCACTCATTCATTTATTTATGTGTGTATAAATAAGGCAGGCACATTCATGCCATGGTATAGGTGGAGGTCAGAGAACATCTTGTGGGAGTTGGCTCTCTCCTCTTTCCATATGGGGTCTAGGAATTGAACTCAGATGGTCAGGGCTTGGCAACAATCACCCTTACCTACCCTCACTGGCCTCTGAAGTTAATCGTCATTAATGTGTCTTGTATTATATGATGATGGGATAAAAGAAGGAAATGAAAGTATTTTGCGAGTGTGTGTATATGCATGCTCATAAGGCATGTGTATATAATGCACATGCACACACCTGTATAGTAGCAGGGCCAGCTAGGGAAGAAGAAGGAAACAGGCTGGACTTTTCATGCCAGGGCTTCACTGCCAGCTAGCTCTCCATTGTTGCTGGCCTTCAGGCGAGTGCCAGCTTTACTATTTTCTCTTCCTCCTTACTGAGTCAGTCCCACCCATACTGGATAGTCTGCTTTACGTGAAGTCATCTAGTTTTACTCTTTAATCACATGTGCCAAATACAGTTCCAGCACTCCTGCACTAAGGTTGAGTCGGTGTACTCGAGAGCTTAGGCTGGCCATTTGAATGTACAATCAGATCAGCACAAGGACAGAATAAAGAATTAAATGTGTTTTAGCAGAAGATGAGAAAAATAGGAAAAATATGAAACAAGGGGAGACTCCTAATATATTAAAGAATGTGGTCACATCAAGGTAATTAGGAAATAAAACAACCTGAAATGAATAGTAGGGGCTGGGGCTGTAGCTCAGGGCATTTACCTACCCTGTTTGAGACTGGGATCCATCCTGAGCACAGCAAATGATGAAGAAGATGAAATAATATACAAGTACAATCCAGAGAGCTCAGAAATAAAACCATGCATGGAAAGGTATTAGGATAGATGCAAAATTTCCAGAAAAGTCTGTACTTTTTCTCCAAATTCAACTTCTTTGTGTAAGTAATTCAAATTCCTCATATGTGGCTCTGTTAGTCAAGGTTACTTTGCTCTGGCAAGTGGCCCAGAGAGACAGGTTGAAGGAGGAAGAATTCATTTCTTGCTCAGTGGTTCAGAGGTCTATCTGTGGTCACTGGGGTCCACTGCTGTGGGTCTGATCAGGCTTCATATCAAGACAGTGAGTCTCAGGCTGTTTATCTTGGGAATAATGGTAGCCGAGCGAGAGGGTGATAGGAATGCAGCAGGGCCATGGCCTGTCCTTTGAAGTCACAGTCTTAGCCTTCACAGTTCATCACCTGTTAAGTCTTCTAAATGTCAGTCCATCCAAGGGTTAAACTTGTGATTAGCTCAGCTCATGATCTAATCTTGTCTGGAAGCACCCCAGACACACCCAGAGGCGGGTCCACTAATCTCCCAGCAACCTCTTAATCCAATCAAGTTGACAATCAAGATTTGCCACAGTGCTGTAGCATTTTTAATGAGGGATTAAAGCAACAGGTATTTAAGGAATGGGTGGGCCACTCTGGGCTGTGATAAACCCTGTGTCTTTGTGAGCAGCGCAGTTGGGCAGTTGGGTGACTTGCCTCGTGGGATCCCGGTGACTCCAGTATGGATCTAAGCTGCCCTTTTGGTATGTTCTATCTCTGTTTATTCCTGTGGCAGTGCCAAAGGCCTCCTTTGTTTCCCCAAACCTCAGGACTTTTATATCATAATTGTGATTTTTACATTGTGTGAGGGAGAGGGAGAGAGCTGGGTTTTGGTGACAGTTTGGGTGGGTAGATGGATGAGCATTTTGAAATTCTTGGAACTTCCAATTTGCAGTGACAGCTAGGGATCTTACAAAGGAGGCTTCTACTTAAGACTTTTAAAGTTGACACTTTGGATGAAGAGAAAATTAAGTACCCAGTGTTTCATTTTATTAAAACATGTCATTTATCCCAAAGTTCAACTTTTGTATAATAATGTAATTTAACCTTTCAGTTAAAATGTACTTGTTTCATTCATTTGCATGTTCTAGCTCTCATGGCTATGTTTTCATGCACTATTGTAGGATTTCTGTCACTTCTTGCTTTTAGTCTATCTAACATGATTATCATTTTCTCTAAAATCTATGTTTATACCTGTGCATGTCCTAATTAGCTTGGCTTCAGATATATCCCTAAAGTAAAAGTACATAGTCACCATCCCTGTGTGTCTGGGCTTTCAGCATGAAGCCAACAAAGGAGGAGTTCATGCTGGGAAAGATGTCCGCCTAACGTCTTTGTCTGTGGTTCTTTGCTAGGCCTACTGGGAAAAGAAGTCCGGAGAAAGAGAATTGTTCTGAACCAGAATCAAAAGGACACCCTTCGTGCATGGTTTGAAAAGAATCCCAATCCTGATTTAGCTACTAGGGGACTTTTGGCTAAGGAACTGGGCATCTCAGAGTCTCAAATTATGGTAGGTGTTAGGTTGAGAGCCTCTCTCTCAGAGTAAAGGTAAAGAGTGTTAGCATTTAGGCATCTGTACTGGCCTGCCCTTAGTTATCCTGACAGGAACGACCCCAGCTGCAGCCACTAAGAGCACCCCCTGTGCACATTCGCTGTTTCCTTATAAAAGATGGGACGTGCACATGTCCCATCTCTTTCTTCACTTTCGTCCCCAGGGACCCGTCTCTGCCCACTTTACTCCTTCTCTCTTCTCCCCTCAATAAACCTCTCATGTGGGTGCTGTTGTATGGTTTGACTCCTTCCGACCTTTTTTTTTTGATTTTGCTTTGTTTTGTGAGACAGGGTTTCTCTGCAGCTTTGCACCTTTCCTGGATCTTGCTCTGTAGACCAGGCTAGCCTCGAAATCACAAAGATCCACCTGCCTCTGCCTCCCGAGTGCCAGGATTAAAGGCGTGCACCACCACCGTCCGGCTTCGGACCATTTTTAAAACACAAAAAAGAGCAAAGCTAGGCTAAGTTAGTTCTGGGTGATTCTCATAGACAGGCTATATTTTGCTAAGTTTATTCCATATGTAATGGGAAGATAAAACAGAAACGCTGCATGTGTTTTGTTGGAGGAAATATTGGTCACGAGCCTGCAATGTTGGGAGAGGCTAACCAGCTCACAGTTTCCCACATAGGGGATAATGAAATCAGTATCTAGAGAATTACAGAATATAAGAAATTATGTCATCAGCTTAGTAATGTAGAACCTTTAAGGAATGAAATTACCATCTGTGAAAAAATAGGGAAGTTGAGACCTCGTGAAAATTGCTGGTTTATAGGCTACTACTTTTTTCTCCTTTATTATTTTCTCACTTATTTATTAATAGTTCTATATTAATTTTTTTTATCTGAATCATCCTCTCTGAATTCCTTCTCTTATTCCCTCACAGCCCCTCTGGGCATCTTCACTGTCCCTTCCCACTGTCATCTTCTATTCTTTTATTCTTTCTTTCTCCCCTGAGATAGGGTTTCTCTGTGTAGCCCTGGCTGTCTAGGAACTAACTCACTGTCCTGGTTGGCTTCAAACTCAAATCTGCCTGCCTCTGCCTCTGGAGTGTGAATGCTGGCATTAAAGGTGTATACAGGAGTCTCATTATGCAGCCCAAGCTAGCCAGGGCCTAGAACTATTAAAACTGCCGGCCTCTGCCTCTGCCAATCTGGGATTAAAGGTGTGCCGCCATAACTCTTTCTCTGCTTCCTGTTTTTCTTACGCCCTCTCTCCTCCTCCTCTTGCTCTTCTATAATCTCAATGTCATTTACATAAAAAAGCACTGTATAAAATTATATCATTTATTTTCATAAAGTTGCTGATGGAGCAAAGATGGAGTAGTAAATTGGGTAGTTTTGTCAAATGGTTTGATAGTTAAACCAGTGAAGAGAAACCTTTAAACTTTTAGAGGTGAGGAAGTGAGTTCAAGCTTTTGTTCTTGATGCATAATCATTTGGTATAATGACTTGAATCTTTGGAAATCCCGGAGAGAGGAAAATTTTCTTATGTCCTGATAAACTCTCTAGGTATGGGAGATGGTTGACACAAATAATACTAATGAAATTGTTCTATGTGGGCACACCTGGTGTCTGGGTACCCGAGAGAGTCAAAGTAATGAAATTGTTCTATGAGGGCACACCTGGTGGCGGGTCCCTGAGAGACTTGAACTGATGGAAAAGTTCAGAACCTTGTAGGGTGTTGATGGCTCTTGAGGACATTTATATCTACTCATTAGTTGGAAGTTTCCAGCTGTTCATAAAGCTTCAATTTGAAAACTTATTTTGAATACCAAATCTGGAAAACATGATGAACCTTTGAGAAAGCTTGGAATTGATGTTTTAGGATTTTAAGGCCTATGCCTAGCAACTCAGCCCATAAATAGTTGTCATTAAGGTTGTAAATGCTAGAGTGAATTATCAGGTTGTCCAAAGAAATACTCAGAAATAACTCTGCTCTTTGTGGCTGCAGCTGAGGTTATATCCTGTCGGGACCCTAAAGGCAGGACAGTACAGAAGCCTAAATGCTAATAGCCCTGGCTATCCTGGACTCACTCTGAAGACCAGGCTGGCCTCAAACTCATAGAGATCTGTCTGCCTCTGCCTCCTGGGTGCTGGGATTAAAGGCATATGCCACCATGCCTGGCTGAGAATTATTTTCGAAGATTAAGTCCATATGTATTGCACATTGTGAAATGATATTTGCTAAGAAGAGGGGGCCAAGAAATTAGCATTAAATATTTTACCTACTTAACAAGTACTGAATACTTTACCTACTTAACAAGTATGAGGTGTGTGTGGGGAGCAAGAGCGAGAATGAGTATGGAGTTTCCTGTATTTTAGATAAATATAACAATACCAATAACTGAATTATACCTTCTCTCTTTTTGTTTTTTTTGTTTTTTTTTTCGAGACAGGGTTTCTCTGTGTAGCTTTGCACCTTTCCTGGGACTCACTTGGTAGCCCAGGCTGGCCTTGAAATCACAGAGATCCGCCGGCATCTGCCTCCCGAGTGCTGGGATTACAGGTGTGCGCCACCACCGCCTGGCATGGACATGGTCTTCTCTTATGGACATGGTCTCAAGGGCAGATGCCCAATCAGTTTGGAGTGATCTGGACCGAGCTGCATCCTGTCTCCTCTCATTTTCTTTTTCCACATAGACTTGGTTTCAGAAGCACAGAAAAATACAGAAACAAGTGGAGTTTGAATATTGCTTTGAAGACAGCCAAGCCCAGGGACGGGATAAACCTAAAGGTAAGACCTACAAGTTCAGATAGAACCCCTTCATTGATTTCTTTGGGAGTATAAACAACTGTGTGTTATGGAGAAATATTCTGTAGAGAAAAAGCTTAGGCCAGGGACTGACTACAGCACATCCTGGGCATGCTAGGGTCTGAGATGTAAACTTTGTCTCCCTGGGTGTGGTAGCTGTAACCCAGCCTTGGGAGGGGGAAGTTAGAGGATCAAGAAAGATCAAGGTTAGCTGGGTGGTGGTGCAGCCTTTAATCCCAGCATTTGAGAGGCAGAGGCAGGTGGATCTCTGAGTTCAAGGCCAGCCTAGCCTACAGAGCGAGATCCAGGACAGGCACCAAAACTACAGAGAGAAACCCTGTCTCGAAAACAAAACAAAAAACAAAAGAAAGATCAAGGTCATCTCTGGTTATCTAGAGAGTTGAGTCTAGTCTGGGCTACAGCAAGAAGAACTTTCCTTTTCTTATTTCTACTGCTGTTTAGTGATGCTGTATCTTGTCACCTCTGGGATTTCATCTCAGGGACAAGATAGGTTAAGGAGTTCCTTGGTGGTATGGGGTGGTCAGAACAATATTCAAAATGTTTTTTTTTTTTTTTTTCAAGTTTGAATATGAAAACTGACTGGCAAACCCTGATGTGTGTCTATGCTTTTATTAGTTAAAGAACCTGGGAGGAGCCGGACACATTTTACAAAGGTGCAGATTGATATTCTAATTGAAGCTTTCAAGACTAATCGATTCCCTGGGATTGTTACCAGGGAAAAGCTGGCTCAAGAAACAGGCATCCCGGAATCCAGGATTCATGTACGTTGCACAGGTTCTCTCGCTGACAGCCTATTTGTCCTTACTGCGAGCTGCTTCATTCCTGAGCTGTTGCTGGACAAACACGGGTTATTTGGGGTTGTCCCCTCTACTCTAGATATGGGATGTAGACACTTGGTGTTGAAAGGTGACACTCTGGAGAGTCATCAGACCTGTGGAAGCATAGGAAGTAAGAAATAACAGCTAGCAGGGTGGTGGTTGCCCACACCTTTAATCCCAGCACTTGGGAGGAGGCAGAAGCAGGCGGATCTCTGTGAGTTCAAGGCCAGCCTGGGCTACCAAGTGAGTTCCAGGAAAAAGGCGCAAAGCTACACAGAGAAATCCTGTCTCAAAAAACAACAACAAACAAAAAAACCAAAAACAAAAAAACAAAAAAAAAACAAAAAACAAAAAAACAAAAACCAGACAAACCTGGAAGGAAGGAGGAAGAAGGGAAGAAGGGAAGATTGGGAAAGCTGAAATTCACACCTGTTTTGAGAACATAGTCATTGTTAGTATTTCTAGCCCTCAAAAATAATGGAAATGCAGTACCAGAGGATGAGGGCGTTGTCCTGTGTATTAGAAAGTTAGTTAGCATCCAGACCGTCTAGGCATGGGATGCCTGCATACCTAGCCCTCAGCTCACCTCTGACAGTAACCTGAGAAATTTAGAACACTGCCTGCATAGTTTGAGAATCCCTGTTCTTTGTATATTGTGGAGATTGACAGCGTGCTTCTGAAGCATGTCCTTAGATAATCCCATCAGCCATTGTGTTTCCATGCCTTCTTGGGAGTTCCATGTTCTTAGATGCTCCTTGGTGGGCAGATATTCACCCTGCTTTTGAGAACTTCTTTCCTGAATCAGTGTGGAGAATCAGAGGGGCGGATCCTAAAACTTCTACCTTTTCAACCATGGTGTTATTTTACCCATGGCCATGTGCTGTGACTTACTTAATCTTGACTGTCAGCTCAGTTAGGTTGAGAAACACTGAAGATTAGTGAAGTCATCTCCAGCTGTGTCGGGGAGATGAGGCATTCCCAGAGCTCATTAGATCCGAAGACCTTTGAGCTAGTCACTGTCATGAATCTGTTCGAAATATGTATGGGCTGTTGGGCGGTGGTAGAGATGTGGAATGTGGGGTCTAGTTGGAGGAAGAACCTGCAGTTGAAGGGTTTGGCCACTGTCTCCTTGTTATTCTGCCTAGCCAATCATAAGAATCAGGTAGAATGATTTCTGCCATTCAGGACTTCTTTGTGTGTGTGTGTATGTGTTTTAGATATGGTTTCAGAATCGGAGAGCTCGTCACCCAGACACCCATCAGGGCACTCAGGCAACTGCTCAGCTGCCTCAGAACAGCCAGGCCCCTTCCCTGAAGACTCCTGATCAACCTCCTCCAACTGTCACCAGCAGCTTGTCAGTCACACCAGCCTTTTCTCCCCCCGACACACAATCTGGCCCTTTGGATCTCTCTAGAGGTGGTCAGAAGCAGTCATCAAGGACCACGGTACCACAGCCGTCCCAGGTTGTACAGGGAAGGGGTGATGGTCAAAGTTCCTCAGTGTTTAATGGCCACTTATCACCGATAATAACTCCAGGACGGGAGGGCTTCCATCCTCAGGCTCCTTTACGGCTCCCAATCCAAGAAAGCTGTCCAGATCCCAGTGAGAACAGTGGTTTGGCTGTACCACCCTTAGACGATTCTAGTCAGGCTCCAGCTGTCAATCAACTGGACCAGAAAGATTTTGCCTTTCTGCAGCACTGGGATGAATGGTTCCAAATGATGCTTGCTGAATGGATACCTGACAGAGAATACTGGTCTTCTGGTAAATCTGAGCTGCATCCATGGCAGATTCAGCTTCAGGAGCTTGCCAGTATGCCTCATCAAGCAGATAAAACTCCACAGCAGTAGGGTTAAGCCTCAAGCCGTTTCTGTTAATTCTGTTAATGAACATGGGTTCATCTCTTCGAATCCAGGCCTACCTGTGGATGACTGTGAATCGCTTGGAAAGCTTCTCAGAAGGTTTTCAGGTTCTCTTTCACAGAGGGACTTTTATCAGTGACGCAGATTCAGGAGACTGTCAAGACCCTAATCCAGGACGTCTGGCCTTGGGTTTGAAATCAGGGGATATTTATAATGAAGAGTAAATACACTGAATCATGAAACTAGTTCTATTCAGTAAACAGCATAAACCACTTGGACACAGAAAGGAAGCAGTGATTAATTTTAATTTATTTTTGAGATCTGGTCTCACTTTTATTCAGGCTGGTTTTGAGTTCCAGTACCACCTCTTCCTGAGTAGCTGGCACCACAGGTATGTGCCTCCATGTCTGGCTTGGTTTTGATTTTTTTTTTTTTTTTAGATGTGAATTATGGTATTTGTGATTTTTGCCTTTAAAATTGCTGTATCTACAAGTTTAGGCATCAAGAGTCTCTGAGGCATATGAGTCTGCTCTTTGAGTTACAGACAGTTGTTAGCTGCCATGTGGGTGCTGGGAATTGAACCCGGTTCCTTTGGGAGAGCAGTCAGTGCCCTTAACCAGCCCCTGGTTTTGATTTTAATTATTGTTTTAAAAAAAAATTTGTTGAGCAGCGGTGACACACCCCTTTAATCCCAGCACTCGGGAGGCAGAGGCAGATGGATCTCTTGTGAGTTCGAGTCCTGCCTGGTCTACAGAGTGAGATCCAGGACAGGCAGCAAAAACTACACAGAGAAACCCTGTCTTGAAAAACCAAAAAGAAAAAAAAAATCTGTTAAAAACCCGTTTCATTTGTTATTGGCTATGTTTTGAATCGTGTCCTCTCCGAGCTCGTTTTAGATGCTTGCCTCTCAGCTGGTGGTGCTATTTGAGTCTGGAGCTTTTAGGAGGTGGGTTCTGGCCAGGGGCGGGGGTCTTTGGCAGTTATACTCACCCGGTGACCAGCATTCACCACGTGGTCTGCACAGGCCGACTCATTTCACCATGCCTTTCTGTGACAATGGACTGAAACACCCTGAAAAGAACCCAAATAAACCATTCTTCTCAAGTTGATTCGAGTAGATGTTTTGGTCACAGAGAGTTAAAAGTCACTAAGACTTACTGGTTACCAGTCACTCACTCATTGGGGACAGTGGCGCTGACTGTATTATTACTGGCCACTGGCCAGTACACACCAATAATATTCATCTTGCAATCTGAAACTCTGCACTCTGCACTCGCTCAAGTCCCTTGAGCAACCATAACAATGCCACAGACTGTATGTCTCAAGCCACAAAAAAGGTGTATTTCCACAGCTGTAGAGGTCAGAAGTCCCTTTGCCGGGTGCTTGTAGTTCTGGGTGGGGCAGAGGCTCTTCTAGGTTTGGAGATTTCTGAGTCCTCAGTCTTCACATAACTTGTGCTGTGTGCATGACTGCATCTCATCTCTGCTTTTAAGGGTCCTACACATAGGACCTCTCTTAATGTTGATTACATGCATATTTAAAGATATACTCCCTTTTCCCTTTGCCTTAAGGCTTTATCATATGCTTAGCTCTTGACACTAGTGAACACTGCAACCTCCTGTTTTCCCCTTCCCTGGCAGCCATAATTCTGTGTGTGTGTGTGTGTGTGTGTGTGTGTGAGAGAGAGAGAGAGAGAGAGAGAGAGAGAGAGAGAGAGAGAGAGAGAGAGGAGGGGAGGGGTTATAGTCCCAAGAGGGCAGGTGCCTGTGGATGCCTGGAGTATTAGATGCTCTGGATCTAGAATTTCAGGCAGTTGTGGGCCATCTGATGGGTGCTAGAACCAAGCTTGAGTTCCCTGGAAGAGCAGTATTTGCTCTTACCCACTGAGCCATCTTGGCAGCCCATCCACCTTATTCTGTGAGACAGGGTCTCTTGCTGGGCCTGGAGCTTGCTGATTGGTTGAGATAGACTGGCCAGCTAGCCCCACTGTTGAGCTACACTAGCTAGCTCCAGGGATCTTCCTGCCTCTGTCTCTAGCACGAGGGTTCCAGATGTGCTTGGCACTTGCCTTTTTCACACAGGTACTGGAGATCCAAACTCAGGTCCTCATGTTTGCATGACAAGTACTTTACCAAGGGGCCAGCTTCTCAGCCCCAACATTTGCTGTGTCTGTGAGTTTGGCTACTCAGATAGGCAGATTCATACAATATTTGCTTTTTGTAGTCAACCTACTTTTATTGGCATAATATTCTCAAGGTGTATTATTTTGGAACCTGTGTCAGGATTGCCTTTTTTCCCCCAAGGACAAACAATTTACATTATACATATATTCCACATTTTGTCCACCAATGGACAAGGTTGCTCCTACCTCTTAGACATTGGAAATGATGCTGTAAGGAATGACAGCCTGCGGATAACTTTGAGATCCAATTCTTTTACATACTGTATAAAGACCATCCTTCATTGGCCTTTCTTTCTAGGTGATGCTCTCGGTGGTGTGATGCTGAAAATCCATATGAACCATTTGAGCTGAGTCCTATGATGTCTATTTAAGCCGTCATACTGGTCTCCATAGTGACTCCATCATTTTATATTTCCACCACCAGTGTGCAAGGGTCATTTATTTACACCCTCACCAGTGCCTGTTAGTTCTTGTTGCTTTGGTAGTGGCTGTTCTAATGGGTGAGAGGTAGAAACTCATTCTCCATTGGCCTTGAGGTTCTCTAATGGTGCTTGGTATCTCTTCATGTAGTTACCCAATCTGATCACTACTTAAGGAAGTATTTGTCGAATTCTAAGCATTTAAAATATATACTGTTTTAAAAAATATTATTTTATGTGTAAATGTTTGCCTTCATGCATGTATGTGCACCATGTTCATGCCTGATCCTCATCTGGAATTGTAGTTACAGATGGTTGTGAGCTAACGTGTGGGTACTGGGAACTGAACCTAGAAACTTCAATAACTTTTCAAGTGCTCTTAACCCCTGAGCCATCTTTTCAGCCCTCTTAAAATTATACTCTCTATAATTAGTCTCTTTCAAGATGTGATTTGCAAACGTCTTCTTCCATTCCATAACTTGCTTTTTCACCATGCTGTGTGCTTTGAGGGTCATGAATTTTAATTATGTATCTGTGTGTTTCTCCATGATGGAGATTGAACTGGAGATCTTTTTTTTTTTTTTTTTTTTGGTTTTTTTGAGACAGGGTTTCTCTGTGTAGCTTTGTGCCTTTCCTGGAACTCGCTTTGTAGACCAGGCTGGCCTCGAACTCACAGAGATCCGCCTGCCTCTGCCTCCGAGTGCCAGGATTGAAGGCGTGGGCCACCACCACCTGGCTTGAACTGGAGATCTTGCACATGCTCTGTACACACCCTACCGCTGCTATACCCCCTCAGCCCGGAGTTACAATGTTCAAAGTCATCCTACTTGTATGTTGTTTCTGTTGTCTACACTTCAAGTAGTAATTCAAGAAATCATGGCCCAAACTGTGAAGCTTCTTTTGCTGGAGCTTTCAATTGCAAATTAAATGGTTGATTTGAGCTCTTTGTTCTTTTTAACATATGGCTTGTTAACAAATATACACATATATAAGAGTGACACAACAAATATGAGTTTGAGTGTGTTTCTATTACATGATGATTTAAAAAATGCGAGTGTGTGTGTGTGTAGGTTGGGAGTTGGTTTTCACTTTCCGGTCTGGGTCATGGGAATTGAACTGAGGTTATATTACTTACACAGCCATTGTTTTTACCATATGAGTCATCTTTCTATATGCTGACCTTGATTTTTTATATGAAGAGTGCAATTCTAGATCTAGCCTTTGGGGCAATCTCCATGTTGGTCTCCATAATGGTGAGACTAAGGTTTCCTTTTCCCTTCCAGATCCTTGCCAGTATTTGATGGCTTTGTTTTTATTTTTATTTTTTAATAGATTTAATTTTACTTTTATTAATGTGTTTGTGTCTGTGTGTGTATATGTCACATATGTGCAGGTACCTGGAGAGGGTGGAAAAAGGCATTGGGTCCCCTGGGGCTGGGGTTACAGGTGGTTGTGTGCTGCCTGCTGTGGGTTCTGGGAACCAAACTGTGGTTCTCTGCAAGAGCGGCAAGTGCTCCTAACTGTTGAGCTGGAGGTGACTCAAGTCCTTTGCACCTCTTTTCTTAATGATCACCTCTGACTGATCTCTGTGTCTTTGGGGGTTGGAGTCCTGTTTGTTAACTTTTGCTATTGTGTCCTGTGCTTCTGGAAAGTTCTTGCTTCTCTCATTCGCGTCCTCAGTGGTCTTCTCTCCGCTTCCTTCTTGCAGCCAAGAGCTTCAGGTCTTTCTGTTTGTTTCTTTTGTTTCTTGAGACAGGGTTTCACTGGGTATCTCTGGCTGTCTTGGAACTTGCTCTGTAGACTAGGCTGGTCTGGAAGTCAGAGATCTGCCCACCTTTGCCTCCCAAGTGCTGGAACTGAAGGCCTGGCTGAGCTTCAGGTCTTATGTTAAGGTGTTTGATCCATTTGAAGTGGACTTTTGTACAGGGTGAGAGGTAGGGATCTAGTTCCTATCTTCTGCATGTGGACACCCAGTCTCTACTCATTAAGGAAGATTTTCTCCAATCTGTGTTTTTGCTAACTTTGCCAAGAGTGTGATGGCTGTAGCTATGTGGGCTCATTTCTGGGTCAAATAGTCCTTCTGATTTTGCATCTTTAAAAAAAAATTACTTATTATTTATGTTACATGTGGGTAAGCATGCATGTGCCACAGATAAAGCTTTTGGGGGATTTCTTCTCTCCTTCCACTACATGTGTCTCAGAGATCAGATTCAGGTTGTCAGGTGTGGCAGCAAATACATTGTCTGCTCAACAGTCTCAAGGGTCCTCTGTGTATTGTTATCCCCGTTCTACACTGGCTGAGTTATTCTGGTTCTGCGGTACCCTGCAGGCATGGATTGGAATACCTCCAGCCTTGCTCTTTTTGTTCAAGATTTCTCTGGCTATTCATGATCTTCTATAGTTCCATATGAATTTAAATATCGCTTTTTCCTAATTTTTTCTTATTTATTTATTTATTTATTTATTTATTTATTTATTTATTTATTTTTATTTTTGTGAAGAGAAAGTTACTGGGATTTTACTGTGGCTTGGTTGCTTTTAGTAACATGTCCACTTAGATAATATTAATTTTGCTGGTCCATGAGTGAGGCAGGATTTTCCATCTTGTGGTATTTTCTTCAGCTTAGTTCCTCAGTTTTCATATAGAGGTCTTTAACATCTTTGCTTAAGTTTATAATTAGGTATTTTCAGTCATTTTATTTAATTAAATTAATTAATTTATTTATTGCCAGGGTTTCTCTGTGTAGCCCTGGCTGTCCTGGAACTAACTCTGTAGACCAGGCTGGCCTTAAACTCACATAAATCCTCCTGCCTCTGCTTCCTGAGTGCTGGGATTAAAGCTGTGTGCCACCACTGCCCAACTTTGCTTTTCATTTATTTTATCCAGGGCCGTGCACATGTCTGGAGTGAGGAGATCTAAGGATGACCTGAGGGGAGTTGATTCTCTACTTCTACCATGTAAGCATTGGGATCAAACTCAGGTCATCAAGTTTGGAAACCAGTGCCTTTACCCACTGAGCCATCTCACCAGCCCTTATTTTGTTTCTCAGAATGTCTGTTATATCAATGTATATTAGTATATATGTTAAAAAAAAACTAATGATTTTTTTTTTTCAGAGCTGAGGACCAAACCCAGGGCCTTATGCTTGCTAGGCAAGCGTTCTACCACTGAGCTAAATCCCCAATCCCAAAACTACTGATTTTTAAAACACTGATTTTATATCCTGCTACTTTAGCTAACATTTTGTATTTGTTTTATTTAATTTTGTTTATTTAAGACAGTCAGCCGGGCGGGGATGGCGCGCCTTTAATCCCACCACTCGGAGGCAGAGGCAGGCGGATCTCTGTGAGTTCGAGGCTAGCCTGGTCTACAGAGCGAGATCCAGGACAGGTGCAAAGCTACACAGAGAAACCGTGTCTTGAAAAAGACAGAGTCTGCCTATGTAGGGGGCTAGCCTGGAGTTCACTGTGTAGACCCGGGTGACCTTGACCTGTGGGTGATTCCCCAACCTCTGCCTCCTATAGTGATATTTTATTTGTATGAAATGTGATTTTATTTGTTTGTTAATAAAGTTGCCTTGAGGTCAGAGCAAGCCAGAGCAGAAGCTGGGTGGTAGTGGTGCACGCCTTTAATCCCAGCACTTGGGAGGCTTGTGTGTTCAAGGATACAGACAGCATGGCAGACACACACCTTTAATCTCAATAGCAACCATAGAAGACCTGGAGGTCTGTACAAACAGGCAGTGACAAGGAGGTCATGTGGCTGGGTTTACAACCAGTGAGAAAACAGAACAGAAAATTTATAAAAAAAGATAGGACACACAGAGGTAGCTCTCTTGAGGAGAGGAAGAACAGCAGAAGCAGTCAAGGGTAAGGTTTTCCTTGTGGTTTTTAACTCGGCAATTGGTTCTGTGTTTCTTATTTAACAAGCCAGTTACATCTACAGCCTCCCAAATACTAGGATTGTAGCATCACCATGCACGGCTTGCTTTTTAAACAGTGTTCAGCAGACCCCGGTACAATCTGATTTTAGCATTGATGTGTTAGTATCTCCCTGTTCCATGCACAATGTTGCCCATCTGAATATCTCTCCTGGGCAGCCTGTCCTATGTTGAACTCTCCCGTTTCTTGTTTAGATGGGCTTTTATCATGAAGGGTGTTGAAATTCGTCAAAGGTTTGTTCTGTGTCTGTTGAGTTGATCATGTGATTTGTCATGAACTCTCCTTCATCAGCTCTGAGTGTGACTACCTCAGCTTGCTTTTGGAGTCTTTGTCCTTAGAGTTTTTTCTTTTTCTTTTTTTCCCTGTCCTTTGAATTTAGTGTCTGTGTAGCTATGTTACTTTGACAGTAGAAGATACTTTTTGTTTTTGGTTTTTCGAGACAGGGTTTCTCTGTGTAGCTTTGTGCCTTTCCTGGAACTTGCTTTGTAGACCAGGCTGGCCTCTAACTCACAGATCCGCCTCCCAGAGTGCTGGGATTAAAGGCGTGCGCCACCAACGCCCGGCTATAGAAGATACTTCATTAGGCAGGAAATAGTTGGAGATTGGTTTTCGTTTTTGTTTTTAAACATAATGAGCCAGTCTTTGTGTTTTAAAAAATTTAAAACCTAATGTTTTTTTAATTAGCAAAATTAACTAACACTAATGTTAGTTAATTTAATAATTAAACTTAGTTAATTTCATCAGCAAAGTGTGTGTGTGTGTGTGTGTGTGTGTGTGTGTATGTGAGTGCATGTGTACATGTGCACTCGTGTGAGATACATTTTGTTGGCATCTATTAACTGGATGAAGTAATGGTTTTCATTATTGGCCCTTTTCAGAAATTTTCATGTGCTTCTCTACTGTCATTGTGTGATTTATTCTTTCCTAACCTCTTATGATTGTGACTGGTTTTCTTCCTCAGTGTGTGTAGAATTATTTAAGCATCTTCTGCAATGCTGGCTTAGTGGTCATGAACCACTTTAGTCTGTGCTTGAAGAGTCCTTAGTCTTTATTCCCCATTAGTATAGCTTTGCTGGGACACATGTGCAGCATCTCTACTAACACACACACACACACACACACACACACACACACACACACACAAACACACATACATTTTTCTTTTTTCTTTTTTGTATGTGGAGCTGAGGATCAAACCCAGGGCAAGCGCTCTACCACTGAGCTAAATCCCAACCCCAACACACACACATTTTTCTTTTCTTTCTTTCCTTCTTTTTTTTTTTTTTTTTTTTTTTGAGATTCAAAGGCGTGCACCACTATGCCCAGCTGTGGGAGTCTCTGCAAACCCCAGGGTCAGCAGAGTAACATCCACATGAGGCAAGAAGGAAGTCTGGTTCAACACAACTTAGTTAGCCAGTGTTGGTTCAAACTTCTAGAGTCTGACCCTGAGCAGTTTATTCTAGACATATTTAAGTACAGTACAACTTTGGAAAAGCAGTTTCCTTATGACAATTATTACAGTAATGCTTAAGACATGACTACATGAAAACTCTTTTGCAAAGTACATGTGGCCTTTTCCATAAGGACAGGTTCTGTTGACTGAGAAACAATGTGCAGGATAAAGGTGTAGGGAGGAAGAGTCTGGATAAAAATATTAGTCTGAAAGATTTGAGTGAGGCCTAGCGTATAGATAATACAGGTCACCAGGCTATTACCTACATCTTTTCCCAGACTTTGGGGCAGAAACAGGTATACATCACTTCCACTGAAGAGACAACTCTGCATATTTCCTGGTTTTTGAGTAGTGCTGATTTGTGAGCATAAGGACTTGAAACCCTCTACATCTCCTCATTTCTAAGTTTTTAAAGAAAGGATAGCGGCCATAATAGGGGCCATAGTTGAATGCATTGCCTTCATAGCTAATTTAATCAAAATAGGCAAGTATAAGAGAATGGTAACATTAGCTAACAGAGGGCCAAGGAGAGGGGAAGCCTTCTTAACCGTGATATCCATTCATGGTTACATTCAAAGTTGAGAGATTTTGTCTATCTCTATGTAAATCATTAATTTGATCATCAATAGTGTGAGAAAAATCTGACACATTAAAGTAACACATGCCAGGGAATTGTGGACAAACAAGATTATACTTGAACAACAAATAATCTATAGTAGCAAATTTCTACTGATTGCATTTTTGGTTTAACCACCTTTGGCCTCTGTGGGAATTTGAGAAACATGCCATTATGTTTGCATTTCTTGGAAACCAATTATCCAGAAGAAATATTTAAAAATTTTTTTCTTAATTCCTATTTACTCCTATTTTACTTTTAAAATTCATCCCAAGCCTGTTATTTTAAAATTTTTGTTATGTTGTACCAAAATACAAAAGTGAAAAATAAAGTAATTGTAAATCCAATGGAATCTATGTGGCTTGGGTTCTCAGTGCCTAAAAGGCCTGAAATAAGGAAGTCTTCAATTTTGATGCAAAAGACAAGAGAGAATTCTTTATTTTGCGAATGCTGTGAGTGCATCACTGGATGGATGCATAATTTGACCCGGCATCAGTAGGGAAAGCATCTATAGTCTCGGATATAGACATAAGCACCTTGCCCCTTTGAAGAATCATCTGTAAAAGCACTAAGCAAGCTCTATAGGATTTTTAGATGTAATTTTAGAAAATACCCATGAAGCACCTTTGTTAAAAAAAATATTTATTTTACTTTTATTTTTATTCATTTATTTTTGAATGCCAAATGCCATTTATTGAAGGAGGGAGGAGGTCTTAAATACAGGCTTAAAGCACAATGGGAGAACCCCAGAAGGCAGAAGTTCACTACGATGTTTTCAATCTTGCATCTAAGCTGTTAAAGCCCAATATGATGGATACACAGACAAGGAACTTCCTTTAAGCATTCAGGAGGGTGGAACCTGGCGGGGAATTCACACAGGGAGGATATCAAGGTCAAGATCAGCAAGCAAGGCAACAGTTACCCAAAACGAGGGTCAGGGCCCTACAGGTTCCCCCTTTTACTAAAAAATGAGCTTCTGACTTAGGTTGCGTGGGATGTCAGCAGGTCACCTTACCCTTCATAGAAACACCTGCCCAGGCCACACAGACGCTCTGGCTTAGGTTGGTGAGCATTACCCATCTCTGAATACTTATTATCATACAGGCTTAATTGTGTGTGAGCTGCAGAGTTAACTGCTGCCAAAGATCTCAAAGTGGCGCTGGGCTTGCAATCTATCTGTGTGTTCAACACAGAAAAGACCAACAGAAGTCCTAACCCACCCATAGCCAGTAGGTTAAAGACAACTAAGCCATTCCCTTCCTTAACGAGCCTTACTGCAAATTGGAATCCTTGTAAGATGGTATCCCAAAAGCAAATGGAACTTGAGTTTATAAATGTATAACTTTCAAAGCCAATTGAAATGTATATAACTATTGAATTAAATTTATCATGCCCAATAGAATGAAAGATTAACTAACTGTGGTAGCTACTTTTGCTGCCAGGGTCTCTACTGTGCTAGCTGTAGTAACCAATTATGAAATGACAATCCCAGAAACAGTAGCAGCAGTGGCCACCACTGCTATAACAGGAACAACAGCAGCAGTGATGTAAATTTTCTTCTGGAGTGTGTGGGCATCCACTGGCATAGACACAACTCTAGGAACACAAACCTCTGAGGCCCATTTTTCTTGATCTCAGCAGGACTTAAGCTGGCAGCTCTGCAAAAGAACAACTAAAAACCATAAAGAAAAAATAGGCAGCTCACAAGGAGCAGAACTAATGGTCTCATAATGGCTACATTTAGGCTCACAAATTTTAAGGTATCTTTATAGGGGCTAAATGAATTTCAGGAGGCTAATAAATGTTGCACAGAGCCACCCCTAAAAAGTAGTGACGAGGTCTCTCAGCAGGCCTCCTGCAGCTGCTGCCGAGCCTGTTCTGTCGCGTGCAGAACCTACACATTGACACGTAGAACTGATTACCGTGGACTATGCTCTAGGGGCCACACGTGTGTAGGATTCCCCACAAAATAATAAATAGATACCATAAACCACAAATTCTCTCTCAGAAGGAGGGGCGTTATGTTTAAACCTAGTCCTCCATAAACCTCCTAGCTCCAATCTTCTTCTTTTTCTGTAATTCTGTGCTTGGCTAATCAATACCTGTTTCCTTATGTCCCCCTTCATTTTGTTCCTCCTGACCTGTTAAATTTTCTCCAGGGGACACACTCTGAACCCATTTTAGGGTCTTTGTCGTAAACTAATTCTGTACCCATGCTCACCAATAGGAAACTGATAGGCCACATGCCCATTATGACTTGTTACAACTAGTATGTGCGATACAAAGGACACAGAGTCGATTCACCCATCTTTCTCATGATCGCCTATCCGTCTGGAGTACGATGACCATGTTGTGTCTTTAGGCGGGTTTGTTCATAAGCATGGGGCAGTAGGACATGTTCTCAAACACACTTTGAAAAAGCAGTTACCATACATTACTTCTGGAGAATCCAACCACCATGCCCGTTATAGGTTTGTCCTATATCGGCTGTGATCTGTTAACATAGGCTTCCACAAAGCCTCGTTACTCTCTCTCTCT